>NC_083646.1:7684490-7749490 GCF_963576545.1 Limanda limanda | reverse complement strand
TATTTAAAAATATCCCCTTTTTGGAGGGGGGTATTAGTGCAGGTTATACTCTTCATTCCAGGCCGATAAATATGCACACATTAAATTTTTGAAGTAAAGTTTTAACAGGGTTTCCTTTTCTGAAGACACATACCTGAACTAACACAGTCACATCCCCTAAAACGGCCTCGGCCTCATCTTAGATGTTAAATACAAGTCTTCCTCAATTCCAGTGGGAACATTTCGACCTGCCACGAGCTATGTTTAGATTTTAAAATTCATGTGATGTACCTCCCAACTACACTGAGTGGAATAATATTCAGCAGCTCACTCAATCAGATAATTGTATTTCGCTTCCACGTGTTTCTTTCTTTCCTCTTTTTTTTTTTGGTCCTTTCTTTTTTTTTTGACAGACATGCGTAATAGGCTCTAAATATGCAACTGTAAAAAAAAAAGAAAAGAAAAACAGTGTGCACTTCCATTTTGAAGACCAAACCGTCCCGTGCTTTTCAGGTAACTTTTCTTTTTCCCTCATTCCCTTTTTCCTTTTTGGCTAATGAACTTGGGCTATTCTGCCAGCATCCCCAGGAGAATGCAAAGGGGGTGTTGGTGTGTGTTGGTGTGTGTGTGTGTGTGTGTGTATGTGTGTGAGGGGGGGGTCTTGTGGTAAAAGGTGCGACTTTCTTCCTCTATCTCTCGGCTAATTAGGCGGGGTCTGAACGCGCCAGAATGAATATTCATGAAAAGGCACCGGCGCGCAATTAGTAGAGGAGAGAGAGAGTTCCCAACTTCAATCCCCAAACAACGCAGCTCCGGTCCCCACTATGCTGCTCTACAAGAGTCCCTACTTGTGCTCCAGCGCTCTTTCAACCCATAACTTCTACTGTCAATTCCTATCAGCCGCTCTCCTGCTCCCTCTCTCTCTCCTGCTCCCTCTCTCTCTCACTCTCTCTCTCTCAAAGCAGCCACCAACATAAGCCATTTGTCCACCCAATGTAAATCTCCATGTTGGGAATAACAGCCGATCCAATTAGCAGCATCATCATCAATAACGGCTCGAACAGACAGAGCAGATAATGTGTCAGTTTCAAACATCTATATTTTGAATTCCTCAACAACATCACGTGTGTCTTTCCAATGAGGGCTTAAAGGATTTCAGGTTGAACAACTTTATTTTACTAGAAGGAAAAAAGTTGTCATTTGCCACAATAATAAATACAACCAGTGAAATATATATAGACTGGATACTTTGGATACTTTGAAATACAATATACAAGATAGAGAAGGAAATGACCAATCACTACTTAAATTTAGTTTGTGTACCTACAGTATATTGTGCACTTGATGGACCGAGTAAATGCGGTAAAGGAGTCGTATTTATGAAGTATTCAAACTTGTTATTATTTGGAGAATCTTGTTTTTTTTTCAAACAACTTAGATAATCAGTCTTTATGATTCTTTAAATTACCTCTTGCACTTTTGAAACTATTACAAGAGTATCTACAATGTGTCAGTTTCCAACGTTTCAACGTCTATATTTTGAATTCCTCAACAACATCACGTGTGTCTTTCCCATGAGGCTGAAGATCCACACGTCTGCAGCAGAAACCGACTCACAAACCCACGTGCGGTAACACAACCCTGCACATGCACCCATCGCCTAATGATGCACATCATGTTACCAAACTCACAATTTCCTAAGCATCACACCTCACTATTCCAAATCCTCTGAATCGCCAGTGGCTCCTGGTGCACACACATCTGCCTTCCTCCCATAAACCCCCCCCCCTCTCCACCAGGCCTGGCGCTCTGTGTGTCACGGCAGCGTGAGCCCTTCGCCCGTGTGGTTGTGTGTCTGTCCGTCCCTGCTGAGGACTCACAATCCTCTGCTTTGGATTCAAGGTGATTCTTATCCCCGACCCCCCCCTGGCCCTGCACGTTTGCCTCTTGCCTCCATAAAGACGTGTTTATGTATGTATGTATGTGCAGGGGGGTTGGGGGGGTGGGAGAACACGGGGAGGTTTTTTTCAAGGGTTAGGGGGGGGGGGGGGGAGATAAGCAGAGGAATTTGAGGCCAGTGAATATGGATGGGGTCCCTGCTTTTAGAGAGCGCCGCTGATAGAGAGGTAAACAGCTCCTGGCCAGAAGAAGCAAGGAGGGTAGGGGGTGGAGGAGGCGGCGGGGGGGTGATTCATGCACTGGCATACATTTGGGGCCTAACTCCATATCCCCCCCACCCTACCTCCCGCTCTCTGTCATTCACTCACCATCTCCAGGAACTATCACTATTCCTCCTCCTCCTTATTCTGTTGTTGCCTTGTGGAGCTTTGTGCTTTTGGACAATCTGCTGGATTCGGGTGATGAGGTTTTATTATCAATGCAACACTGAGGGAGGGAGTTTGAAAACCGGATTTCAAAGTCAGAAGTTTTTGGTTTTCTCGATGCTGATGCTGCAATTTTTCTTTTTATAAAGGAAAACAAAATCGGCGCAGTTATTACTCCTGGAAACGCTGATCATTACTGGTGCTATAATTGCCTCCTTCAATAAGCATCTCTTATCTTCTCCTGTTAAGATGAGGACAAGCACTGCAACATGATGATCTCACACTTATGGCCCTCTCTCTCTCTCCTTATAAACCACCAATGGCTAAGAGAGTGTGTGATTTACAGTGGAGAATTCTTCATGGAGCAGTTGCTGTCAATGCTTTTGTTTCAGTGATAAACAGAAATGTAAGTCAGGAATGTCCTTCCTGTTACCAAAGGGAAACCGTTTTTCATGCTTTTACACTTTGTTTAAGGTTAGAACCTTTGTTTTGCATGCTGAAAGATGTGTTTGGTGCATTTAGTGAAGATTTCTCCACTGAGACGTTTGTCTTTGGTTTTAAGTATGTTTAGAAAAGACAAAATGTATGTACAATTTTGAACTTCATACTAGGTCAAGCCAAGATGGCTATTTACATTACTAGGAGAAATAAGGTCGAGCAACAACCAGGGACTAATGTTATGTTTCCTGCCCTGGTAAAAGCCAGAGTTGTGGTTGATTTCAGGTTTTATGAGCTAATGCAAAATCTCGAAACATTTAAGGATGTATGGTGTGTCAAAGAAGCGATCTGCACTGTAAAAGAAAATCAATTGCATTTTAACCATATTTTATAATTTATTTTAATGTTGTTTGTTTATCATTTTTAATCTCTATTTCTTTGATGGAAAATAATAATTGATTGCCCTACTCTTGTTCTGTAAAACTGAATAAAGTAGGTATTTAAAAAAATCTCTCTCTCTCTGTCTCTCTTTCTCTCTCTCTCTCTCTCTCTCTCTCTCTCTCTCTCTCTCTCTCTCTCTCTCTCTCTCTGTCTCTCTCTCTCTCTCTCTTTTCCCCCCTTCCCTCTGTCCCTGTCTTCTCTTGTCCTGACAGATCCGGCGAGGCTGAGCGCCCTTGCCAACATGGAGGCCACGACCCCGGCGGGACTCGACAGGAGTGAGTCCACATGTCTCACACATTCTGTGACAACGTGTAAGCCTGCAAACATCTCGCCTGATATGAAAAGTCTGGTGTTCGTACCTCTGCTCCATCCCAGCAGCTTCACCATTGTGTTCTATGCACACTCCTCTACTGAATTTGAGAATGAATATGACTTCACGTGTTTGTGTGTGTGAGTGAGGAAAACAAGCTGAACGGCTGAAACTGATGCAACTCCACTTTCAGTAGGTTTGTAGGTTTTATATGAAGTTTTCTAGAGCTAAAAAAATTCCAGTTTTAATGCGATTTTAAGCGTTTGTTTGTTTGTTTATTTAGAAGGATCCCCATTAGCTCTACCCTAAGACAGAGCTACTTTTAGTGGGGTCCACATTTAAGACATACATACAGATATCAAACATTTAAAACATACGTTAAAATACCAATATCAAACATTTAAAACATACGTTAAATTACAAATAGTTAAAAGTTAAAATACATTAAAATAATGATCATACAATTTTATATTACAAATATCAAAAATTAACTTAGTGGTTATGCAGTTTTACCTTTATCATGATATATAAAACACTGATATATACAATTCCATAGAAGCGAAAACTGCAAACCATGTAAGAGAATACTACACATTTATGTATAGCACGTCACCATCTAGTATGCTGTACCCAGGTGTTTCTTTATTTGCTTTTTGAACATACATTTACGTGTCACGTTTATAATTTCTGTTGGTAGTAGGTTCCATGACTTCATGGCTCTGTATCCCACAGTGCGTTTAAGAAAATTGGTATTAGCTCTGGGGAGTGAAAACCTTCCTTCTATTGCTCGTCTGATGGCATAGTTATGTGAGGCTACATTTTGATTTAGTTGCCTATACGGATCTGCTGTTTTTTTAGACTGCAAGAGGCGCCATGTTGATAAAAGAAGTGCAGCAGCCATCCTGTCTTCAACTTTTAGCCAGTGGAGACCAGTTTTAATGTGAGTTTGGACAATATGATACTGCTCTAATAGTTTATGGGGCATTTCTCCTGAACTGACAGGACAGTGGATGGGGAGAGAGAATGGGGGATAACACATACTGGGGTCATAAGCAAACCTGCGGACTCTCGTCTCTGTGTGCAATGAATGGCGCCCGAGCAACCAGGTGAGCTAGCACTCCCCCCTTTTGAGCCTTTTGCTGATTATCATCAGTCAAATCAAAATGAATTTCAGTTTTTTCCTTTTAAAAGCATCTTATTTTGGTTGGTTTTAATGCTGTAATTGACAAAAACGAGAGGACAACAAGGGGACAGGGTTTGGGAATGGCATGTCAGATTTAAAAGGCACCTCTGAGCCCCAGAGCTGCAGATTTGTGTTTTATTTTAACACTCCTGTAGGATTAAAGTGTGAATGAAGTAACCTTTATTCAGTGAGGCATGTCGTTTTTTTTTGCATTTGGCTAATTCAGAGGAGTTGTTTTGTTCCACAGGTGAAGCCTCGGAGGGCCTGACTCCTCTTTAGGGCAGGTGCTTAGTTTTATCACACTTCATCGCTCTCTTGGCCGCGACACAACACAGCTTCTCTCCCTCTCTCTCTCTCTCTCTCACACACACACACACACACACACCAGAGAACTTCCACACTAAGGCCCCACCGCAAAGTTATTAATGAGCTGTTTAATTTTAATTAGATAGTAATTCATGTTAATGCCTGCTTAATGGAGCCAAATAATTCCCCTCGGTCACTCGGGGTCTTTATGCTTCGTTTACCAGTCCCTGCAGTTATTCTCTGCCTTTTGTTTTTATATTACATTTCCAAGTCGTGTTTTTTTTCTCCTCCCAAGCAGTGAGTGAATGATGAAACAGTAAAAAAAAAACAACAGGAAACATATGGGGGCGAGTGAAGCATGCAAGTGTTTGTGTGTGGTTGTGTGTTAAAGGTTGTGTATCAGCGCGAGTGGGAGCCTGTATCCATATGTTTGTGTCTGTGTTACCCTGCGTGTGTTTATGTTACATTATTGTTTCAGTGCTTGTTTAATCAACTGTGTCCATGACTCTGTGTGTGTTTGTGTGAGAAGTCAAACTACGTGGCCACAGCGAACACACACACACACACAAACACACAAACACACACACTCCTAATGCACAGGCGACTACAGTAAATGCTTTAAGTCAGACCAAAGAAAAGGTCAAACTCCGTATTGAACACTAAGCAGGGTTAAACCCTCGGGTTGAGGTGCAGGTGCAGAGACACATGTAAGAGAGGTTGTGACCTTTATGTACCGGCCGGGCTCCTGGTCACGCGTGCACCCACAGAGCTGCTGCTCACCTACAGGAGGCAAGTGTGTGTGTGTGTGTGTGTGTGTGTGTGTGTGTGTGTTTGTGTGTGGTGGAGTGGAGGGGTCAATGCTGTTGAGTCTGTCTCAGTTCTGTCTGGGTGCCCGGGCTCTAACGGAGCACTAAGCTGAGTGGTTGAATTAAGTTAGTGGCTACAGACAGGCTTTTAATTGCTGATTGACCAGTCTGAGTGCTTCCTGGGCTGGGGGTCACGGCGTGGAGCAGGCGGCGAGGTCCCCAGGCCCCAGCGGCAATTTCAGCCACACACAACCCCAGCGCCACGGAGGGATCAGAGAGAGAGAGAGATGGAGAGCACAGGGCGGAGGAGAGGTAGTGAGGACGCGTGCGAGGGGGAATGGATAAGAGCCGAGAGACTTTTTGAAAAAGTTTGTTGTTGTGCTGTGTTTTCCTTCTTACATGAGGGTGGATCTCAGGATGTACAGGCGGCGTGAGATTCCAGCAAACAGGAAGTCATCACGTTCCAGCGGCGGCGAGCAGAGCGAGAGATTCGAGTTCCACAGATTAACAAGTTCAATGTTTACTCCTCCGCAGAATCTCAGCTCCTTCGTCTGTTTGACAATTATAAATTTGCTTTATAGCCGTTTCCATCCACTTCTTTGCCCCCTTCACTCTCGCCCTCCTTTATCCTCCTCTCCCCTCTCCCCTCACCCCACCCCCCCGCCCTTCAGGCCTCTTTCCTCTCATTCTGCACGGGGGCCACAAAAGCCCATTCTGCTGTTTTAGCGGGGTCGCTCCTCTCTCTCTCTCCTCCTCTCTCCTCCTCCTCTCCTCCTCCTCTCCTCCTCCTGCTCTCCTCCTCTCCTCCTCCTCCTCTCCTCGTCCTCCTCGTCCTCCTCCTCTCCTCCTCTACTCCTTTCCTCCTCTCCTCCTCCTCCTCCTCTCCTCCTCCTCCTCTCCTCCTCCTCCTCTCCTCCTCCTCCTCTCCTCCTGCTCCTTTCCTCCTCCTCTCCTCCTCCTCTCCTCCTCCTCCTGTCCTCCTCCTCTCCTACTCCTCCTCCTCTCCTCCTCCTCTCCTACTCCTCCTCTTCACCTCCTCCTCCTCTCCTCCTCCTCCTCCTATCCTCCTCTCCTCCTCCTCCTCCTCCTCCTCCTCCTCCTCCTCCTCCTCCTCCTCCTCCTCTCCTTCTCCTCTCCTCCTCTCCTTCTCTCCTCCTCCTCTCCTCCTCCCCTCCTTCTCTCTCCTCCTCCTCTCCTCGTCCTCCTTCTCCTCCCCTCTCCCCACCCCCCCGCCCTTCAGGCCTCTTTCCTCTCATTCTGCACTAGGGCCACAAAAGCCCATTCTGCTGTTTTAGCGGGGTCGCTCCTCTCTCTCTCTCCTCCTCCTCCTCCTCCTCCTCCTCCTCCTCTCCTCCTCCTGCTCTCCTCCTCTCCTCCTCCTCCTCTCCTCGTCCTCCTCGTCCTCCTCCTCTCCTCCTCTACTCCTTTCCTCCTCTCCTCCTCCTCCTCTCCTCCTCCTCCTCTCCTCCTCCTCCTCTCCTCTCCTCCTCCTCCTCTCCTCCTGCTCCTTTCCTCCTCCTCTCCTCCTCCTCTCCTCCTCCTCCTGTCCTCCTCCTCTCCTACTCCTCCTCCTCTCCTCCTCCTCTCCTACTCCTCCTCTTCACCTCCTCCTCCTCTCCTCCTCCTCCTCCTATCCTCCTCTCCTCCTCCTCCTCCTCCTCCTCCTCTCCTTCTCCTCTCCTCCTCTCCTTCTCTCCTCCTCCTCTCCTCCTCCCCTCCTTCTCTCTCCTCCTCCTCTCCTCGTCCTCCTTCTCCTCCCCTCTCCCCACCCCCCCGCCCTTCAGGCCTCTTTCCTCTCATTCTGCACTAGGGCCACAAAAGCCCATTCTGCTGTTTTAGCGGGGTCGCTCCTCTCTCTCTCTCCTCCTCCTCCTCCTCCTCCTCCTCCTCCTCCTCCTCCTCCTCCTCCTCCTCCTCCTCCTCCTCCTCCTCCTCCTCCTCCTCCTCCTCCTCCTCCTCCTCTCACAGCAGGTGCCCGTCCTCGGCTAACATTTGTTATCTCTAATCCTGCAGGTTCGGCGCACAAAAAAGAGCGTAGTAAACTCTCTCTCTCAGGCCTAATCCCACCACTCCTCTTTTTCGATGGCGCTCGCCCTCCTCTCCTCTTTTCTCCCCTCACTATCTCTCTTTTAGGCGGCTGGGGGGGGGGGACACTCCTCTCCTCTGATTGCCACATAGCTTTTTTTATCACCGCTGCCTTCAATTTGGGGGGCAGCTGTCGGTGGTGGGGGTGTCCCCTTTTTGTCCCCCCACCTCACATTTCTTAATACCTCCGATTCCAAACTCTCTCTCTGTCCCCCCCCTTTCTCTCTCCCTCTCCCTCTGTCTCCTTTTCTTGCCCTCTCCTCCCGCGCTCTCTGTATCATTTACAGTCATTTTCTGGCAATTAAAATGGAACACTGCTGCAGGATTTCCGCCCGCAGTGCAACACTACAGCGCTGATGAATAATTCTTCACCCTGCAAACTGGAGAGCTATAGCCTTTCTTTCATGTCGGCCCTTTGTTGATTTACCATTAAAACTTACCGCACCGTGCTAGGAGTGGAGGGCCCGGCTCTGCGGGAACTGGCAAAAAGCAAAAAATGAGGATGAAGCAGATATGTGTACATATGCTTTAGGGTCATTTTTTTTTTTTGCAGCCTATGAGGAAGTCTGTGAGTTATATATATATGAGTCGTATATATTTGTGTTTATGGTTCAGATTTATGGGGCCTAAGCCTCTTTATTTATGTCCACTGTCTCGTTCTGTACCACTTAGGTTTTATGTTAATTTTTCTTATCAACGCTTTTCATTATGGGGCTTAGCTGTATTGTGTGAGTGATTAGACGGTCATTCATCTCTGTTTCTCTCTCTCTGTCACACACACTGACACACACACGTATACACCCTCTCTCTCTCACACTCTCTCTCCGTCACACACAGGGCGAGCGGTGACTGATGTGTGGCTGGAGTGTGTGAGGGGCTCGGGCTGCAGGGGCGGGGGGGCGGTGGTGGCAGTATGTTAAATGATGTGGGACTCCAGGACCGAACCAGCCCTCGGCAACGTCCTGGAGTGCTGTGCTCCCTGCTTAAAGGATTTCAGTTTGAAGAACTTTGTTTCACTTGAAGGAAAAAAGTTTTCATTTGCCACAATAATAAATACAACCAGTGAAATATATAGACTGGATACTTTGGATACTTTGAAATACAATGTACAAGATAGAGCAGGAAATGACCAATCACTACTTAAATTTAAAGTTTGTGTACCTACAGTATATTGTTTACCTGATAGAAACAGTAAATGCAGTAAACAAGTCACATTTAAGGTATTCAAACTTTTTTCAAACAACTAAGATACTCCGTCTTTATCTTCAGTTTTTTAAATGACCTCTTGCACTTTTGCAAATATTAACATACAAGAGTATTCATCAGACTTAAGTGTTTAAATAGTAAAAGTACATAACATATCAGTGCATGCACCTTGAACAGCAGGCTCCCGGGTCAATTCCACGACTCTCATCCTGTTTCCTGTTACTCCTTCTCTGTCTCATTAAAGAAAAAAGCCAGAAAATATATTTTTGAAATGAACTATTTTAGCAAGAAGTACTTTTGAAACCACAGGTGAGTTCACAAAGAGTCCTAGCAGTGTCACTGTCTTAATCCAACCCCAAGTTTTCCAGATCAGCAAAAGAGTTGTTTTGTCAAACAATCAAAAACCCAAAGATATTTAGTTTAGAATCAAAGAAGATGATGAATCTAGAAAATATGGAATCAGAGTTTTGGCATAAAAAAGAAACATCAATTGATTTAATATAAAATATAAAAGGAGTTGTACATCAATTCTTTGATTTTTAAATTTGATTATCAAAGCTTTAATTATGCATGTTCAAAACATAAGGTTATTATGAATGTAAATTATTGCTCTGTGCTCACAACAACCACAGATAAACAAGAGACTGTTTCTCTAAACTATATAATGAGAAACTCATCAACTTTCAGATCCCATAACCTCAGTATGTATAATCTAAAAGACTTCTTTCTATTGATCGGTCCACCTGTGATTACAATCTGCAACCTGAGACAGATGATTAAGTGGACGAACTCTTTCCACCAATAGCAGCTGGTTTAATTAGTTTCCTACAGTAGATACGAGAAGCTGGAGAGAAGTTTTTTCACACTTAAGGAAACTGTAATAAAGTCTGAGACAGAAACAAGAAGTTTGAGGAGCTTAAGGCCTGAGAGGAAGAATCTTCCCGCCATGTCATCTGGCTCAGTAGTTATCTCCCAGTCACTTATATGGGCTTCAGCATATTGAATAGCAAATATGAACACACACACTCACTTGGATACACTGACAGGCACACACATGAGCAAGCAAACACACACACACACACACACACACACACACACACACACACACACACACACACACACGTATACACACAGTAAGTAAACAAACAAACACTATTTTTCACACTGTCACACTCACATGGACACAGTCACACACTGAAGAGATAATGGTGGCCAGAGGCGGTCTCAGTGCTGCCTCTCCCCCCCCCCTCTCCCCCCTGCCCCCCCCCCCCTCCCAGCATGTCTCTGAGGCAGAAAGCGTGCTCCGCTCCTCACTGTCTGTTAGATTTGATCACCATCACCCAGCTGCAATGGACAGTGCACAGCTCCGCTCAGCTGACGGCTCACTGGTACACACACACACACACACACAGACACACACACACAGGCACGCACGTACACACACACACAGTGCCAGAGCATATTACATGCAGTGTCTGACACCTCTAAATAAGTGTTTACTGTGTGTTTGTGTGTGTATATGTACTTGCTTCTGCATTTCCCAGTGTGGCTGCCAGCCTGTGTGTGTGTGTATGTGTGTGTGTGTCTGTGTGCGTGTGTGTCAAGCAACAACAGCCCTATGAAATGAAATGTATCCAAAATGATCATCACCCGGCCCCAGGATGTAATTCCTTGAAGTATAACTGAGCATTTGAATTGAAAATCCCCGTCGTATGTACTTTGAGAGCCAATGAAGTATAATTTCACTGTGTAATGATAAAGCAAAAAATAATCTAAATAAATATAAATGTGAATAATATCTGTGTGATGTGGAGTTTTTTCAGATGTCTGGCTTTACACCTCTTGAAATATGGAGATGTGCTGGTGTGAACGTTAAAGGTTAAACACATAAATTCATCATTCATCTGCATATTTCTCTCTTTGTAGCTGTCGTTTTCCTCCCCTCATACACACATAAGCTCAAAGTGGGGTCTTATAAAGCCGTGACAGCCAAGAGGCAGCAAACTGTGTACGTGTGTGTGTGTGTGTTCCTGCATGCACACACGTGCATACATGTATATCTGTCTGTCTGCAAATTGGGTTTTAAAAAGGGGAAAAAAGAGGGGGTACAGTAAATCCTCAATCTGAGCACGCCCATCCCAGAGACCCGAGGGTGCCAGGCTATGATTGACAGGCCTCCTTTCACTGGCGCTGTCGGACGGGGGACGGATTAGGGCTGTCTCGCCCTAAAGGGCCATAGTGGCCCCACGTCTCCCAGCTGCTTCACCAGGCGACCCTCTCCACGGCCGAGGAGGGGCCCCTGTGAGTGTGTGTGCATCTGTGTGTTAGTGGGATGTGGTGCGCATGGCATGGGTGCGCTTGACCTTCTGTCTTGAATCTCTGGTCTGTTAGAAAAGCAGGATGTCACCATTTAGTCGAAAGATGATTTTTTTTTCTTTTGTTGAAGCCAAATATCTGAAATGTTAGGGCATTAAGATTTAAGAAAATGTACAACTAACTTTGATTTCTTTTCATTTTCAACTTACTGATCACATACATTTATTTTTGCTCTTAAACATTAAACACAAGCATTGAGCTCAGTGGCAATCCTCTTTTTAAAAGCCTTTTTCTAGAGAAAGAATTTGATCATAGATTCTAAACTTCCCCGTGAAGACCTTCAGCTTTTTGATTCTATTGAAATGGTTGAAAAGAGAATAGAATCAAATATACAGATGGTTACACTTCTGCTTGAAAATGTTCTTGACTCGTCTACTTTTCATCCTTTTCAATAATTAGTTTTATAGAACAGACAGTGTGAAATATAAACTGCACATGCTATAAAAGAGTGTCCTTGCGATCAGCAAATTTACCTCCATAGAAATCATGTGAAACAGTTTTTGTGAGGTTTTGAGAGATGGTAACAGATCTTTACTCGTGCTGCAACTTTGTGGCCTGAGCTACAAAACCATCGACCTCCGCAGCACCAGTGCTTTGTGTAACAAGAGGTTCAACTCTGACAGATCATTGTGTTGTGACATGAACGTGTGAGGAGAAAGGTTAATGCTCCATTGCTATAAAAGCCACGTGTGTTGCTGTAGTCCTTCTCTGTTCTGCCTCCACTCAGCTGCAGCCCTGAGATCCAGACTGAGTGGAGCAGCCGTAACTCTCAGGTCTGCAACGTCATCTTCACTGTGATTGGTGGCACCGGTTCAACTGGTTTAGTTTCCTCCTTAACAGAAGGGAAACGTTCTCACTCGTGAACTGACGCTGCTCAATGATCAGAGGCTTGTGCAATTTGTTCTCTGTGTTTTTGTTTTAAATCTGAGAAGAAATTATTTGGTGGTAATAACGGCATATTGCACTCGGGCAATGGTAAATGAACTGTGGTTACACACTGGTTTAGAGAGCTCGACAATACGTGTCACATTCACACAAACTGATGATGAAGCGTCTTCAGGAAAACTTCAACACGTTCTGAACGAGTCAGTCCTAGAATAATGTGATTACAATATTGTGTTGCCTATGTGTGTGTGTTTGTGTGTATGAGAGAGAAAGAGAAAGACAGACGGATGATAGACAGATGATAGACAGATAGATAGATATACAGAAGATATATATATATATATATATATATATATAGACAGATAGATAGATAGCTAGATAGATAGATAGATAGATAGATAGATAGATAGATAGATAGATAGATAGATAGATAGATAGATAGATAGATAGATAGATAGATAGATAGATAGATAGATAGATAGATAGATAGATAGATAGATAGATAGATAGATAGATAGATAGATAGATAGATAGATAGATAGATAGATAGATAGATAGAAAGATAGATAGATAGATAGATAGATAGATAGATAGATAGATAGATAGATAGATAGATAGATAGATAGATAGATAGATAGATAGATAGATAGATAGATAGATAGATAGATAGATAGATAGATAGATAGATAGATAGATAGATAGATAGATAGATAGATAGATAGATAGATAGATAGATAGATAGATAGATAGATAGATAGATAGATAGATAGATAGATAGATAGATAGATAGATAGATAGATAGAAAGATAGATGAATAGATAGATAGATAGATAGATGGATAGACAGACAGACAGACAGACAGACAGACAGACAGACAGACAGACAGACAGACAGACAGACAGACAGACAGACAGACAGACAGACAGACAGACAGACAGACAGACAGACAGACAGACAGACAGACAGACAGACAGACAGACAGACAGACAGACAGACAGACAGACAGACAGACAGACAGACAGACAGACAGACAGACAGACAGACAGACAGACAGACAGACAGACAGACAGACAGACAGACAGACAGACAGACAGACAGACAGACAGACAGACAGACAGACAGACAGATAGATAGATAGATATATAGATAGATAGATAGACAGATAGATAGATAGATAGATGGAGCACTAGCTGCAGATAGAAAACAGTAATATGACCTTTCCAACCCTTCTGCTGCTTCCCTGGGGTTTCCCATCCGTTTCCAGTGGGGAGTGCCCATCATGGGGGTCTCTTCTGGGTGAGGACACCCCGGTGTGGATGCTGGGCGAGCTGGCACTGGCGCAGAGCTTTGCCAGTGGAGGGGAGGCCAGAGGCCTGCCACGGTCCCGCTGAGAACCTCCCAGGCAATTAGACTGCTGCGGTGGTGCCCTGCGAAGGAGAAGGAAGAGGGAACACAACCAGCGATTAGCAATATTACAAACAGTTAATGTTGACACTGTGTGTTGACTACAGCCAATCAGCTGCATGCAAACACACACATATTGTTTGTGGTTAAAGTGAAGCACACTGTTCACATGCACCCCCCAGCTCTCCTTGTAAGCATTTGGTTCTCAAACTGTGCACAACATGATAAGTCCTTGGAAGAAGAGGGGCCTTGATTTGAAATGTGCAGAGGGTGAAGACAGTTGCCCTTCTTCCCGTGGACGTCCCTGTCACTGCCGCGGAAAGAGGACTGGATCCCTCTCTCTCTTCCTTTCTCTCGTCTCCATCTCTCCGTCTGATGAAAGAGGAGCTATGATCACTTCGACAACAAAGGGCCCGGCCGCCTGTGTTTGGAAGAGGCTTCTTCTTTCTTCTCTCCTTCCTCCTCCTCCTCCTCCTCTATCTATCTCTTCTAACCCCCTCTGATCTCACTTACTCTCTCTTTCCCCCCCTCCACCCACCAAGCCCCCTTTTTCCCCTTACCCTCCCTTCCTGCTCTATCTCTCGCTGCCTGATGCCACTCACTGGCACTGCTCCTCCATTCTTCGTTAGGGCCTTGGCGATACAATCAGGGAACGGAATTAAAAATCAGAAAGTGTCCTTGTCGGAGAGACACCCCGGATGGCGCACTTTGATGTCTCCTCGGAAAATTTGAAATTCATATGTTGTCACACTTGATTTTATTCCCTCTCTCTCACTCACTCTTTCTCCTTCTGCGTTCTCCTTTTTTTTTCCTCTTCTCCTCCTCCTCTCCTCCGTCAAGTGCCATCATGTACTATTCAGTTAGAAAGAGGAGAAAACGAGGGGAACAGAGAGGAACATAAGACGCATTGTACAAGTGTTTTTAAAAGCCCCTTCTTGTCTTTTATTTTTCATGTTTTTTACGAGAAGGAGGCGGGAAGATATAATGAATCATTTAATTTCTTTTTGATTGTAGGTACTGGGGTGCGTGGGCTTAGAGGTAGATGACAGGGAGTGAGGGACCAGGGTGGAGATGTGGCGGTGAGACACTTTGATGCCATTTCAGAGCAGGAAGCCAAGTCAAAGCTATTTGACAGAGTGAGGAAAGTGTGGCTGTAACACACACACACACACACACACACACACACACACACACACACACACACACACACATAAACTCTCTGGCAGAAACCCCAGCCTCGTCCCCAGTGAAAACAAATAAATGCACAAGTCTTTTGGACAAAGCACGATTACCTCAAACCTTCAAAATAAAAGAGACAGGAGTTTGGACATAATCCTGTTAGAATATCAATAGGAGGAAACATCAGAACCTGTTCGTTTTCCAGCGAATCCTGTGAGTCACCGTTGAACACATTGTTGAGATCTGAAGGAATTCCTCTTGTGAGACGCGTGGAAGAATAATTAGTCTTGAGTCTCGATGACATTAATAAACACTAGCTGTCCAAAAAGAAATTTCTTAAGAGCTGGATTTGGAAAATGACACATTGCTGGATGCATTTCTCTTTCTTGTCTTGGAGGGAAATGAGGGGAGGGGGGCACATCGCTGGGTCCTCCACGGCCCCTCCCAAGACAGATACAAATGGGCATGAAGGTGGGGTGAGCGGAGTTGGGGATGGGGTACGGGTTGAGGGGGGGGGGTGGATGGAGATGGAGACGGGGATGGGGAGTCCCACCGGTCCACTATACCCCAGATTCATCATTAATCACTCCTGCTGAGCCCCTCAGACCCTCCCACCCCTCCTCGCCGCCCCCCTGTCTTCCACCTATAAGACCCACTCCCCAAGGTGATGGCAACCCATCCCTCCCTGCCCCCCCCACCAGCGGCAACACCACCCACAACACTTGCCACTCCTCAAAACAGCAATTTCTGTTATCTAGCAGCTCGGGGAAAGTCACCCTTCTTTGTCTTTACATCTCTTTTCCCTCTGCTTGTGTATCTCTCTTCCCCCTCTCTCACTCTCCATCTCTCCACACTCTATCTCTCTCTCTCTGAGACAAATGGGTTTTAATAAAAGGTGACAGAGCGATGAAATTAAAGGAGGGCATCCCATGGCCGGCTATAGCTCCAGCCCGAGCTTGGCACTGACATATTTAAAAACCGGGGCCTTAATTCAGTCGCCTGCCTGTGTCTTACATCACCGGAGCCCCTCAGCGTTATCAGAATCATTATTACTGCCCGACACTGTATTGTTGTTGTAAAAAAAATAAAAAAAAATAAACCTAGTTACAACTGGCACCGGAGGAGAGACACGCATTTAGCCAACCCCCTTTGTCCTTGTGCCAACAGTGACCCCTATAAAACAGTTTATTCCATTGACCCTATTAGCAGATATTAGGCCCCATCTCCCATGTTGCCTCATTACCGCCCGGGCTCGTAAAGAAAGGGGGTTGGGACGGAGGAGGCGGTCCGGAGACAGAATGCGAGAGCGCGTCTTTTTTCCGAGGGAACCCTTCCATAAGGAGTAACCGACGTGGAGGACTTACCCACGCCTCGGGAGCTCTCGCCCCGACATTAGAAAGCATTGTTTGGTTTGGATTACAGGGTGAGGAGGGGAATCTAATCCCCTAATTTTTAATCTCTCCTGATTCCAGAGGGATGCAGAAGAGACTGGGGAGGCTTCCCCTGACACAGCTTGGGTAGGTGGGTGACGGAGAGGGTGGGGGGGTGGTGCCGGGCAGGGCAGGGGAGGGGTGAAGTGAGAAAAGGGTAGGTTTCTTAACAAAGGGCATATTATATTATGAGTGGGGGGCATAACTAGACTTGAGGAGCTGTGAAGACAACGTGAGACATCTTCAAACCCAACAAACCCTAAAAAATAAAAAGTTCCCAAACTCAAAATATCAACAGTGACATCAAGAGTGAAAGAGACAGCAGCCTTTCGCCTTGTAGCAGCTGTAATTTCCAATCCTATTTGTAGGCTGTGCACTACACAACATTTTGGAATCGTCCTGTGACAGTGATAACAGATCCCTCTCCCCAAAACATTTTGTGCTTTGTCATTTCATCCCCTCACCGCCATGTGTCTGGGTGTGTGGATAATTTCTCAGACAGCTTACGGTGACAGGCTTTCCCCCGGACGGAGGGATAAGTTGTCTGGGAGCTCATCCTCCTATAATCTGTGAAGGATATACAGGGTCTCCCCAGGCGTACTGCAGGGACTATTCACCTGCAGCATTAGCTAAATAAGATTAGGAGCTGGACTGGAAGCCAAACCTTCACTGTGGGGAGGAAATATATGTGTATATACAAAAATTGCATATGGGATTTGTTTTTGACACCCGATGCATGGGAATTTCTAAATCCAGTTGAGGCGTAAAACGCACGAGGGGAAAGAAGGGACATCAAACCTCCAACTGGGTTCGACTGAAGGCCTCTTTCAAATGTAAAGTTTACCACGGAGCTGGAGCGGGACGGATGGCAACAGGGATGGAAAAAAAAAGGGAGAGTGGTCGCGGCAGACACAGGGAGTTGGAAATCATTGCGTCCATTGACAAAGTAACCTTGGGCGGCTTCCAGCCCGACTGGGAGAGTGAGTGAGCGACAGCGTCCTGGAGCCGGGCCAGGCCGGGGCCTTTTGTGCCAGCAGCCGCCACATTCCAATCAGCCACGGATATTTATACTCGGGGCCTAATTGAAAGGTTGGCTTGTGAACCATCTGCACGCACCCACACTCCTGCCCCCCCCCCACTCCAACACACACCCACACACACAGAGACACACTTCTCAGTGCTTCACCCACCACAGACACACTCGGCTTTGACCCACAGCGGAGGAAGGCCAGACACGCTGCATCTGTGGTGGTTGACATCCCCAGAGACCAAAACATGCAAAGGGGGGGGCTCATGGCAAAAACCATATCTGCCAAAGGTTAAGTTCAGAATTTTTTTTTTATTTCTTGACACCAATTTCCTCTAATGATGGATGATCATTAGGAGAAATAGATATGATGGTAGAGGAATGTGGCGATTGCCCCTGAGCCATTGGCCTACTTAGAATCACAGACAAAAAAAATGAAAAGTCACACATAGTACGTCTAAATGCAGCTTTAAAGAACTGTGGAGTTAATAGAGTAAATCTGTCTAGTGGTTCCTAATGATATTTATCGTAAACAACTAGAATGGAACTCAGTCGAGCACAAACCTTCGCCAAGGGCCCTTAAATTTATTCAAGCTGCACTAAATGGCACAAACACAAATCACTTCCCTAAAATGTTCTTGATTCTTTAATCATCTTCCATGAATTAGAAATCTGTGAAAAAGCCCTTACTCATAGAGTTTAAGAAAGTTGTAAAAGAAGAGTTGATGGATATATCCCATATCTGCCCCCTGGTCGGATCTGCACCAAAATGTAATGATTTCTTCGCTGACCCTGAACGCATCCCACCACCAAGTTTTGTGGAAATACGTCAAGCAGTTTTTGCGTGAGGAACAAACCCACCCCCAAATGGACCTTCGAGGTTATAACCACGGGAGCGTGCCTATATTCCCACAGCCCTATGTTCCCACATTTGTAATATTTCTTACAAAATTAGGCCCTATGTTCCTACAGTTCCCACATTTCTACCCCTGCCTGGTAGTTAAGGGTTCACCATTCCGTAGCTGGTGAACCCTAACCCTAAACTCTCTTGAGCTCAACACCGCTAACCCTAACCCTAACCCTAATTTTCAGAAAAATCTAGAAATGTGGGAACATAGGGCTGTGGGAACATCGGGACTAATTTTTTCAAAATAAATCTGGAAACAGGTCTGTGGGAACATAGGGCTGACCCCATAACCACAGCACTACACCTATATGTCCTCAGTATAGGATCAAGTCGTTCATAACAACATCGCACTGCAGATACTGGCATGGGAACCCGACTCTTTTATCAGGTGGTAATTTCTACAGAGTTAGCCAACAAACCTGTAGTCAGTAATACTGTGCAGCTGAGGCAGCCTGGCAGTTGATAAAAGGATCTCAGCACCAGCGTGAGATAAATGACTCGATGATTGATTACCGCCTAAAGCAGAAAAATGAGCGCAAGCACAAAACCAGTCAGTAACGTTTGTGTAATGAACATTTTCTCACAGTAGCCCGCCGCCTCTTTATCACACAGCGTTGACTGGCTGTTTCGGGTCACCGCCGAATTCCAGGTGGGTTCTGAGAGGTAAAGAAAAAAGCTTCATATCGTGACTGCATTTCTTCTTATATTCTCTCCGTCATAAATCCTGATCATGATTTTTAAAAGACAATCCCTTCTACAACTGACTAAGGAATAACGTCTGACCCTTGCTCTACGTGTGCGCTTCAGGCAGTGATAAGGATTTAATGCTCTCTACATTGTATTATATCATTTTTAATCTGAATTTATGTGGAAAATCCTGGAGTAATATGACCAAATGGAAGGTAGAGGCGTTGCTCAATACTGTGCAGTGACGACCGAAGGCCTCAACTGATTATATCCAGATAATCCAATTGTCACTATGATTACCATGACTATAATCTTTATTTTGAATCATTGCCATCACTCACCTTAGCCCAACTCGTAACTTTAAATCCTCAACTACACGGTTAACCAACTAACTAACCACATGTCAGACATCGAGCCAAAAACCAGGACTCCGGGGGGGTAGCCACGGAACAGTGGAACACAAATATCTGACTTCTGTTTCCCAATCCCTGAAACGCATCCCGGGCTCATGGGATCGAGTAACTAAACCCACTGATTAATGCACAATTAGTGTTGTGTTGTGTCAGTTAACAGGCCGGGCCGATGGAGTCTGCAGCCGCGGTGAGGAGTGTGTTAAAGCTCTCGGCGGGCATCCAGCTGGCCTCTCGCTCAACTCTGGGACGTGTTAGGCTTCCTCTGCCAGCTGGCACCGGAACAGACCGCCATGTTCATTCATGACAGGCATCTCCAAAAAACTTGTGCAAAAACCTGGTGATTCTTGAATGCTCCTTTCACAAAAAATGCTTTCAAAAGGGGGAAGAAATAGGAGGGGGAGAAAAAAAAAAGAGGAAAGGAAGGACATCGTTTCATGTGTTCTAAGCCAAGGACATTCAGGGCAACTCAGAAAAGTTTATTCAACGTGCCGCCCAAACAATTATTTATGTGTGTTGTGTGTGACGCCTGTCACATTTACATTGCCTCCAAAAGAGAGAAAAGCTTCCCTACGTTTCCCTGTCATGTGCTGTATGCTGATTTGCTGAAATGCTAAAGTTGGGAGCGTGTCAACGTTTAAAATGGAAAAATGCCAAAATTAAACATATTTTAAAATGCAAGCATTGACAACAAACTAGTTTTTGAGTGTAATGTTGATGCATGAAGTCGCCCAACAGAACATGTGATGAAGGAAAAAAAATACCCTTAATTTACTCTTTGAAATTAACAGATTTGTATTCACTTTCTTGAAAGTCTTGGTTAAAAAAAAAAAAAGGCATCGTCTAAAAAGATCTAAAAGTTCAGGAGCAAAGTGTGCTTCAAAAGTACAAGTTGCCATGAAAAATAATGGTTTCTTTAGAGTGTTGGTGCAGAATTCATCATTAAAAAGCTGCTTCTGTAAAGCCTGACACCTCGTCCTAGTTCATCAGTTTTTATATGTTTTCTATGGAAAGTACCTGCAAAGTGACCAAAGCTATCAGATAAATGTAGTGGATTAAAAAAGTACAACGTCTCCTTGTGAAATGTGGAGCAGCGGATGCGAAAAGCCTTATAAATTTGAATTATTCAAGCAAAGAACGACAGAAGAATAAACAGTCTTAGTTCCAGGCCAAGCACGCAGTCAACATTAGGACACGGTGTACGCTATGGAAGAGTATTTGTATATGATATGGAATTAGGACAGAGTGAGGCATCGCGTGGACAGAGCAGGCAGCTCGATCCAGGGAAGTGAATCACTGAATTTAGGCTTTTCACCAGGAAACAGAAGCATTGGCAAGCTGCTGGGGAATGGTCGACAGCCTGCCAAATGCAAAATCATCCTCTGTTCTCCCTTGGCTTGCGCCCGTGATAAATCAAAACGCCGAACAACAATTAGCACTCTGTTGACACTCTATTCACATCCAACAGTTGATATAGGAAGTGGGCCAAATGATGTAGAACACAACTTATTGTCTTGCCAAGTGCATCTGCTATTATCGGCAGTGAAAATCCGTCCACTTGTTATACGAGCCTGTGAAAAACAGGTCTGCAGAATCCACTTAGCTCCGCTGTAAAGTGTGTGGTACAGCAGATTACTGGCATTGCAAATTTACACTACATACAAAGTGGGGAGGGGGGGAAAGCGCATGGGGACAATTAATCCCGAACTGATTATATCACTCCCAGAATATGAACTCGCTGCATATGCCTTACAGGTCAAACATACAGCAGCGTGTCCCCCTTCTTTACATTCAATAGGAAAATCATTTGCTCAAAGCGATCAAATATACTTCAATAACAACGGAGAGATAAACAACACTCATCCGGTCTAATCTCTCTGCGGACCACCCAGCTCAATCAATTAATTACCTAGTCTCTGTGTTTTACTTGGGGGCATTAGTAATGATCGTTAAATATTAATTTGGCTTTGTCCAGGGACTGATACAGGGGCCCTGTTGTTGTCTTCTGAGTTTCGAGCTGTCACGTCAGAGGCGCTCAGGCTGGGGGAGGTGAACCTGAACAGCCAGAGGAGGGTTCAGGCTGTTTGGGTTGGAGCTTGAAAGTACATATTTTGTTTGATGATTACGAACAAAGATAAATAATCGTTTCTTCAGTTTTTTCGTTGGACAAAAGTTTAAAAATCTCGGTGTTCGCTGCAGAGCGGGTCTGTAGTTTCACTGTGGGTGACTCATGTTGTGCTGAGTAAGAAGAGTGCACCCACCAAAAAATTGTTCCAAGGCCCGAAGTCTGAATTGAAAAGGACCTAATTCAATTATGCCCTTTGATCCATTTTATTAGAGCCGTCATGTAGTCACAGCTCATTTCAAATACTTGTTCGAAGCATTTTCACAGGTGGAAAAAGGGGTTTTATGCACAATGTCCTGTCTGTAAATATAAATTGCAAAATGCAGAACAAATTATTAACGACAAATTGAGGTTAGTGTGAGAAATAGAGCAGATGAAGCTTTGCAGTACGTTCTTCCTGACCACCAGTGGGGCAAACAAACAGGAATCACAACAACATCTGAGTGAGGCTCGGGCCTGTAACCACCAAGCCTTCAGAGGATTGTATCTATCCTCGTTTAGGCTGTCTTTAATAATTAACCCAATACATTTATTTATTCCTCTCCACCAACGGATATACCCAGGTGAGTTGAGTTTCTCCCGGGACGAAGGCTCAGGGGAGGGCAGGGGAGGAGTGGAAGATTCCTCTCCTTCTTCTCGTCTATCTCTCGTTCTGCATCAGTGTTTGTAGCCCTGGGCAGAGGAAGCCAGGGAAAAAGCTCAGATTTTGGCGTGTGTCCACCTATACCTGCAAAATATCCTGCATCAGCATATTTCCCTGCAGCTCCAATGGGACGAAAGCAGAGGACGGGGGGGCGAGGCAGTGACTCTAATTGGCTGATGTATTCCAAATAGCCTGGTTTCTGTTTTCTTTTAAATGGTACATGGATGTGAAATCTCTGCAGCGTATATATTTTAATTGTTGTCTGAAATTATTCATTTCCTCGGAGTTAGAGTCAAGTTCCGCTGCAGAGTGGCCCGGTGCACGATACCTCAGCTCAGTTTCAATATTTGTTAGATCATAGATCTTCAATCCAGCCTCATGCTGTGATCAAAGAATCCTTTCAACTTCAACCTATATTGAAAGATATCCCAGTATTTGCAAAGACGTACGCATCGCTTTTAAAACCCGACGTGCTGTTGGTGTAACAGACACGGGTCGAAAGGTGTCGGGCACACAAACGCATACACAGTGTCACATTAACTACGGTCATTGATGTTTATGTTTTAAGACACATCCAAAAGCTGCCTTGTTCCAACATCCTCTGAACCAAAGTCAACTTGAAATGTGTTATTTCCTGTGATCTCCACGTAGCTGGTGCTCATCTCCAGATATGACCATGACTTGACCACATGCCAAGTGAGGAGGTGGGGGGGCGCGTGTGTGAGGAGGGGTGTGGGGGTGGGGGGGGGGGTACCACTGCTGCAAACAGGGAACAGCTTAACAAATTAACACTCTGCTGCCAAGTCCTGGGAGGGGAGACAGCGGCAGAGCGGCTTAAAGAGAGAACTAACACCCCTGCTACAGAGATGGAGAAAACCCCCAGAGGGCGAGAGGGGTGAGGAGGAAGAGAGGAATAACAGCGAAGGTGGGTAAAAGCACATCGAGAGAGGAAGCAGAGGGTAAAGAACGAGGGAGATAAAGAGGCAGAGGGAGACGGAAAGAGTGAGAGGCAGAGCAGACAGAACAAAAAATGAGGGAACAGAGGAGGCTTGATATGATTTCAATGGAATGTTTGTTGACAGTGCTCCGTGGCCCCGGGGCCTCGGGATAAATGATTGAACACTGCGCCTGTCAGAGCCAGAGGATTTCTGTGGGCTTGTGTTTCTCTCCGTGCTCTTTCGCTGGAGGGAAGGTAGCAGTCAACTAATTGACACAGAATTAAGCATGAAATGCACTAAGCGCAGCCCTCTTCTGCCACGGCTGGCCCCTCCACCAAAGAGGAGGCTTCCAGCCAGTTAAAGAGCTGCAGATGAAACGCACACGTGCACACAAAAACACACACATATGCTCGTATTAAGATGAAATCAGACAAGTGTAAATACACAAGCAATGAATAGATCTCCCCCCCATCCAAAAAAAGAGAGATAAACATCCGAGCAGATGGCCCACTATTCAATTACACTAGATTAGTAATTCAACATCACCCACACACCAGCACGTCGGCAGAGGAACACAGGGGACGGGAGGAGATGCACAGAGTCTATAAGCAAAGAGGAGAGACTCCTGCACTGACAAATTGCTCCATGAGAAAGTAATCTTTCAAGATTAACAGTGTCATTCTCTGCCACACCTTGCATATTATGCTCAGGGGTTTGCATCTCAGCTGCAGGCTTCTTGGCTTACCAGGGGTGTGTGTGTGTGTATTAAAAAGCAAAAAACAAAGCACATATGAAAGAGACGGCGAGTGAGACTAAACTGAAAAGGAGGTCGGAGCAAACATCAGAGGGGACAGTTGGAGAAGGAAAAAGAGAGAACCGTTACTCGATAGTCAAAATGTGTGTGGGCTAGGGTTGCAAAGGGACGGAAAGTTTCCTGTAATTTTCCGGAAACTTTCCATGGGAAGTTAAGCTCGGGAATTTTGGGAATTTTGAAAAAATAAATAAATAGGCAAATTAAACGCTGAGCAATAAAAACATCATTCAAAACTCTATTTTAAAGATGTATGGAATGCAGCACACGCTGCACGTTGAATTTCAACCCTCCAATGTGCATTCTTCCATCACGTGCACAGATAACTCCCAGCATCCTTCACTCTACAGCAGGGCTATTGAGGCCTGCTGTAGAGTGAAGGACTAGTCAGGTAAGTTTCAATGATATTACTGGGAAAAACATATCAGCATGCTGATTGAGGATTGTTCATCTGTTCATCTAGCCTATTTCCATACATTTATCCATCAATTGTATAATATTTTCACAGACGATTCCAATTGTTTGGCTAACTATTTATATCTCTGGCATTGCATTAGTGTTTTTTTACAAACTTTTTTCTCATCTTATTCTACAGAACAATGCCACGTGCACTCTCTCATGCGTGGAGACATTTCACCCCATCCAATGTAGAAGGAAAGGCTGTGTACATTTGTAAATACTGTGCAAAGACCTATGTTAAGAATGACACAACGATGCAGAAGCATATAATCAAGTGCCCAAAGTTTCCTCAGGGCTCAAATCAGCCTATGACCAAAAACAAAATGTTTATATTTATGTCTGTATATGACAAGGTAAACACAGTTAGTATAAATTACCCACAACATTTCCAGTTTATTCCCGTTAATTCCCGTTTATTCCCGTTAATTCCCGTTAATTCCCGTTAATTCCCATGGAAAGTTTCCAACTTTGAATATTCCCGGAATTTTGCAACCCTAGTGTGGGCGGAGCCTGGTAACCCACTGCATTGTACTCAGGTATACAGGTGTCTCTCTTTGTTTGTCCATACACTCGCCTGCGATGGACCGATACACAGGTCGAATGAGGCTGAGCGGCGTGGACCCTTGAATGTAAACAACCAGCACTTCCTGCTGCTGCCCGGCCAGTAACACGCCGGAGAACCAGCAGCTTCACCTCATTAAAACTTGGAGCCGCGACAACAAAAACCACATGACTGGGCAGCGGGTGAGTGGGGCGGGGCACTTTCAAAAAACAGGAGGCAAAAACAGAGGGGAGGGGTTCCTACAGAGGATGCAGTAATGGTCCGGGGGCAGTAGCCGCTCCTCTCGCCTCCACCCGGCTGCTTCACCACGTGAATGCCCTTGTGAAGGAGCTGGAAGACAGGAAGAGAAACAGAGGAGCGCCGAAGAGGGGAAGGGAGGCTGCCGGGGTCAAAGGAGCAACCCCGTCCTGCTGACTAGCAACCAATCAGGAGCTGTCCTGTGCCGTCTTGGAGGTAGCAGAGGGGGAGCAGAGGAGGAGGTGGAGGGGCGGAGGAGGTAAGCAAGGAGAGAGGGAGGGAGGGTGGGTGGACGGCAAGGCGGATCCCCAGGGTCAATTATCCCCGGGAAGGAGGTACTGTAGCCAACACTCTGCATCTCATTTGCAAGGCAGCAGCAAAGGTGCACCTGAGCACGGCTGGCGAGCGTCTTGCCGTAGCACCGAGGCAATTAATGTCTCCTCTCAGTGACATGTGCTGCTCAGTGTGACAGTGGCTGGGCAGCTGTGGGCCGGGCCAACTGGCTGGAAGAGGGGAGGCCGCTCGTCTTCCCACTGAGACTAATTTCAGGTAGAGCGCCTCGCCTCTGTTTCGCCGGCAGTTTGAGGTAGAGGGCTTTGGGTTCAAGCCTAAAAACACACACGTGCATGCACCAACACACACACACACACACACACACACACACACACACACACACACACACACACATACAAAAATATGTATGTCTCAGATGACACCTGAGCAACTCTTAGTCTCGTTTTGAATATTCAATGTGATTTTCAATAATTTCTTTTTTATTTAATTGACTCACAAACAATCCTGGATTTAAAAAAAGAGATTAAATAGCATGTTAGTCTTTAACACTTACATCAAGGTAGAATAGATGTCTGACTATTGCATGTCTGCAATTACATTTAGACAAAATAAATAACACAGAAAGAGACAAACATAAGGAAAACATACCCCCAGTAGCCTATGCCGGACTGCTGTTTGTTAAAGTAGCATGCTTACACCAGAAAGGGGAATGCTTTTCATTCATTGGCTAAACAGAAAGTGGGTTGTACCAATAGGAGTGCTTTGATATTTACTTTACATCAACACACATTATTAGGAGTTGGTTCAGCCAACTAAGGGAACTATGTCTAACCCATGCCTGCACTTCGCTGTTCCTGTTAACCTTTACACAAAATTAGTACAATTCTGAATCACATTAGCACCTTGTGATAACTTCCCAATATAGGATCAGTCATATTCCTCTCAATATTGCCTCAATCTCACATTGTAGTCGTTGCTTTTGTTGCAAACTGCAGTGTTTCCCATAATTCCATATTTTTATTCCGAATCAATAAGTGGAAGTTTTGTCCTGATTGTTGAAATAAAGGTCAGGGGTCGGGAGAAACACTAGAAATCATCCTCTGTGGACTATGATGATTTGACGGAAAGGAAACATCCAGAATAGAAAAGATATTTTAGCTTCAAGTCTGACACACTTTGGCTCTTATGTGTGTGTGTGTGTTTAAAAGCTGGTGTTGATATTACAAGGAAAAGCGTGCGGAGATGAGAAGCTGTAAAATAATAACACAGAATAGGCACAAAAATCAATGCTGATGACAGAGAACACGGCGTGCGCCCTCGGGCTCTTTCTCCCTTTATACCCACATCTGTAAATTAAAGACAAAAGACTGAGAACAGTCATGTGGGAAAACGACGTGTCATTTTAACAGCTATTTCTGTGAGTCGTCTTTGGATGAACATGCCCTGGAGAAGTGTGTCGTGCGTATGTGTTATGTTTTAACACATGTTAGCGAAACCAACTTTTAAAAATGTACTACCGGTAAACACATGTTTTACACTGAAGAATGTATTTGTTAAAGACAAATAAATCAAATAAAAAACGATGAGATGATGAGCCTGTTGTCTTTGTTGACACTTATTGATCGTGTCTGTGTTGGGAGTATCGGGACTGTGTGGAAGATGTGGGAGCGTGTGTTACTTACACACCAATGTCAGCAAGTGTGTTACCGTGTAATCAAGTCATGACCTTGTGTGTGACCTTATTGCCGCGGGGCATCGCGGCTAGCAAGGCTAACATGAGGCTAATGAGTGCCATTCATTGCAGTTGGGTGCAAGCGCACTCAAACACACACACACAGAAGACGCACACACACACACACACACACACACACACAGACACATATTCAACGGATCCATCCTTCCGATCACTGCTCCCTGTAGCCCCCGGAGCTCACAATGCAGCCCAGTGTCCCCCTCAGTGGGCAGCCTGTGCTCCGCTCCCTGACCATCGCCACTCATCCGAGACAGAAATAGACATCGCTTTGCTTCCCTGCTCATTCTCCTAGTCAACTTGTGGTTGACACACACTGGATGAATGACTACTTCCTCCTGCTCGCCTCAGTCGACTACTGAGGTGCAGTTCCGACTTGTCGAGCTTGCCACCGCGAGAGGAAAAAGAACAAGGGGAAGTTGGATCTGGCTCCCGATACAGAGGAGGGAGAGAGAGAGTGTGTGTGCTAGTTTCTGCAGACACATCACAAGAACACACACACACACATATGCACAACGCAGAGCTAGCTGGCTTTTGACAGGGGCAGAATTATTACGGCGAGGTGAATATTAGCCCCGTGGGACGTCATTTACCTCCAGCATATTCACTGAGTTTCTCTGTGTTTTACTGCTGCTCATAATCCAAGGCAACAAAACACATACACACGCACACACGCTCTCTCGCACTCATATCACCATATCACACACTATTTTTATGTCCATGAGAGTTGTCAGGGTTATTATTGAGATCATTAAGGGATGTGGATGGTTTTCAGATGCCCCCACCACCTCCTCCAATCCCACCGCCCCTCTTTGTTGCAGTTATGAATCTTGAAGACCTCTTATGAAAGGTTACCCAAGCTGTCCTATTGCAGCTTCTACTTATCAGTAAAGCGTAGTCAACGCACACACACAAACACACACACTCACACACGCACATCCACGGAGGCAGGTTTGTATTTTGCAACTTGTGTTATTGTAATTCTCCTCTTGGTATTTAGATGGTAAAGGTCACTGATGGACTTCTTTTGTTGTGCTGTTTGAGGTCTCTTTTGCCCATTGTGTTAACAAGTCATTAAAAATTGAGGGAAGTGAGGCAGGCCAGGAGACATTGCATATGTTTGGAAGCATTATTATTATTAAATAATCATGTTTGTCCCCTAAATTGAGAGTGACTCATGCCACAATATCAGTAATTAGATAAATTATTGATGGGCTAGCGGGCGGGTGAGAGGACAGTCGGTGGTGGAAGTGGAATTGCCAAACCCAATTACTGTCTATTTCTCAGAGTGGCCCCATTAGGATTGTCACTTAGACCAACCAAATGGCGGCACTAATAAAACCACAACTAGCACTTAAACAGCTTAATTAACAGTAAGATGATTAATATTTTAATTACCGCGGATTAAATACCACTGGTGCCAAAAGGGAAGCTTTACAATAACAGGCGGACGTCCTTTGGCTCTATTATGCTTTAAGATGTCGAACATGTCAGGTTTCACAACATGTTCTCCGTCACCGACTCAAATCAGAGCTGCGTTCTACTCCTCTGACTGTTCATCTTTATTGTTTCCCATGTCCTTTCAATTATAACTTTCCCATATAAGATACAGAATTTTTCCTTTAAATTATTCCCTCTTAGTTCATTCTGATGCAAACTATGCTACTGCCAAATTATGAAGAAACTAGAATGAGGTTCGGTGGAGCGCACACCTCCGCCAAGGCCAACAGTCACCTCAAGTTCAACCAAGCTTCTCCAAATTTCACCCACTCATAGAAAATAGGTCTCCTAAATATGCCAGATCTTTTTGGATGAAGGTTTGAGAAAACACCTTCTCTTGCAATGTTAAAGAAGATGAAAAAAAAAATCTGCATCGGTCCCCTGATCTGCATCTGAACCTAACTTGTTTGGTTTCAAAAGGTTTCATTGTGACCTGTGCAGTAGTTGTTGAGCAATCTCCTTAGCAGAGGTAATAATCCTATACCGTTAAGAGATAGCTTTGTTATTACTACTTGTTTTCCTGTGTTCTTTTATGGGACAAATTGTATGTAATTTGATCATTTGAAAGTGAAAAATGCACATTCAACTTATATGTTACCTTTTGCAAAGAAAAGACTTGAGGAGCCGACCCCACCGAGCAAACAATACCCCTGAGTTTATCTCTACTATCAGTTCCAGGAGGCACCTGCACACACGCACACACACTAACACGCACACTCTTAAGTATGCCACAATAAAAAGCGACTATCCCTCTTCCGATAATACCCATCAACCCCCACTCTCAGGAGGGCAGGGTGTCTTCCATCCCCAGCATGAATAAAACAAGTTGTTATTCTTTTCTAGATAAACACCCTCCAAGTGCCCGCAAACAAGAGGGGGAAACGACGCCAAGCTTTGGTTTTCCTCCAGCACTTGCGATGGAGATGGGCTCCCCTGACACTCGCCGGGCGCTGCAAAGTGGTCCTGCACTGCACAACGTGTCTGCTTCGCCAGAGGCACCGGATGGAACTTCTAAGCACAAACAAAAACCTATTAAATACCTTGCAAGGCTCGTTCGGGCGTCTGAACAAAGCATATTATTCATTCGCTTTGTCAATTCCTTATGTACATGGTGTTATTAATCAAATCCCCCAGTGAGATTTGAGCTGGTGTTTGTTCATTGGAATCTACAGAATGACTCGGGCTGTAAGTGAATCATTAGGAAGCATCACTTTGGCCCAGATTTGACAAAGAGGCCGGGAAGGTATACATTAGCCGAAAAGGTTAAGCATGGTGAAATGAGAGAGGAGATGTGGCGGACAAATTGAGAAATTAGCAACGTGCGGGTGGGAAAAGTCTCGAAGGACCAGACGCTGAGGCGAGAGCTATTATGGCACATGGCACCCGGCCGCTGGGTGGGTAATTATCATCATGCGTTTAGCAAGGCGCCTTCATCCAGGGCAACATATATGACTTGTGCTTTAACCACTTAGTCGGCCCATTTAGCTCATGTGTGTGTGTGTAGGGGGGTGTGAGTGCTGATATTCAGTCGTATGCTACTTTATCAGCATGCAGCGTTTTCTCCGCTGCAGGTTCTGGCCAATCAGCCGTAGTTGGCAGCTTGGACTGCGATGCAGGTGCGTGACCCGCACTGCGGTGCCGGGGGGGGGGCTGAGGTGGTACTGCTGTGAACGGGTGTAGCCTGGTGTCCTTGGGGAAGGTGAGAGAATGACCCCATGAAGATCCAGCTGGGAGCCCGCTGAGCAGGGGGTCCAGATGTGTGTGCATGTGTGTTTGTGTGTCTGCGTTTACATGTGAGTGTGAGTCTGGTAGTGTCTCCGTGTGTGTGCGCCCACTGCCAGCTCGCCACCAAACAGCTGGCTCGCACCATCTGCTCTACAGCAGCAGCACCACAATGTGTGTGTACTGTACGTGTGTGTGCGTGTGTGTGCATCTGTGTGTCTTATCCACAATTAAACACATTGTACATGAATGTAATATCAATTACATGTGATTTTAAGGGGAAATAATGTACAGGGAAATATGCTTTTCACAAGGCTCTGATTCCAACAGGAGAAGAAAGAGATTTCAGTCACTTATATTCAAATTTAAAAAAGAAAATTCAGAGGATTTATGTTTCTTTGAAAGCTACACTAAGACTATCTAGTGTATGTTAGCTTTTCCCTTTGGTTGTTAATCATTTGCTCGCAGCAAGAGCCTGCTCTATTGAACAGACTCGGGGAAAAAAGAGAAGGATTGGGAGGTTGGGGGGTTAGTATGCTAAAATCCACCCAAAACAAGACACATGAGACATACGGTTCGAGAGTTAATTAGGGAGCCAATATTACAAGATAAATCAGAGATGGAGGGAAGGTTTGGAGGAGTGGGAGATAAGGGAGGAGGGAAGGAGTAGAGGGGAATGGAAGGAGGGGAAAGAGAGAGTGAGGAACAGAGAGCGAGGGAGGGAGGGGTGTTGATTTGAGCAGGGCCTGGGGGCAGCCTACAGGGCAGAAAGGGGAATGATAGACTGGCTAACCAGCCGTTGATCAGGCCTGTGCATCGCTCCCCCTTTCATCAATAGTGAACAACTGAAGTGGCAAGAGAAAGTTTGTTAGCCGCTCGCCTATTTGCTTCAAAGTCGGCGTTTAACACCATCAAGCGACTCGCTTTTAAACCAATCAATTATGCATTTTGATCCGCTGATGGCTGAAGCTGTATTTTTAATGGCTCGGGACTCAAAAGGCATTTTTCTTCTGCGATAAACTGACGCCTTCTGAAGCACTTGTGCACAAACTCTGCCCCGGCGAGTATCATGTTGCTCACTGAAGACAGTAATGAAAAATGATGTCCCCTTACCTCCCCAAATTTTCAAGTCTAGCAGCAGTGGCGAAAGTGAGTAATCTGTAATCGGCGCGATGTGGAGGAGTGCGGCGCCCGCTAATGCGACTAGACCCCGCTGTTCTCCGAGGAAGACGGCGCTGGAGGGGAGGAAGAGGAGGAGGAGAGGGAGGAAGAACACACACCGAGGCAGTCGGGGCTATCGCTTGCTCCGAACACGGCAGAAGGTACGGAACAAGGCGCTCTGTGTGGGCCCCATTATTTCTTACTCCCCATTTTCTTTTTTCCCCTCTCTCCTTTTGAAGACGGCAGGATTTCTCTCCTCCTCCCCGACATAAAAGTAAACAACGTTGCCTGCAGGCACAATTTTCCCAGCAACACAATAAAATGTGCAGTGAATTTATGATGGTCATCCATTAGCTCTTACCAAGGAAACATCACCCGTATCTGTCGTCCATCATTATAATAGAGGGTTAATGCACTGGATTTACATAAAAAAGTCATATTGTCTGCATGAATTATTTACACCCTCAGCTGTTTTTTCCAATTTCCCTCTTTTTTTTTTTCTTTCTCTGTCCTCTCGCTCGTGTTGAAGGTTTTTTTTTTTTTTTTGGTCCAGATTCTCGTAGAGAAAAGCCGACTGTAAATTTCGCCGTGAGGTGGGCCCCATCGCCGCCACCTCCCTGTCCCAACATTTCTCTCCCTCCTTCCCTCCTTCCCTCCTTCCCTCCCTCCTTCCCTCCTTCCCTCCTTCCCTCCCCCCTTCCTCCCTCCCTCTTCTTTTGTCTCTGTCTATGAGGGACAGTGAGCTTAGGGCATTGTGCTTGTTTATGTGCCCCTGGTTAATATCATATAAGTCACTCAATACATGGAAAATCCTTCACTGCTCCCCACTTGTAAGTACTGCAAGTTTCCCCATGTCATCAAAGTATGTTTAAGTATTTAGATTAACAAACATTCAATGTCCGAACATCTATTTAAAGGGTCCAGTTCTTCACACATCTATTGTTAAAGTTGACCGATTTGCTGTCACACCACCAAATGTTTTCTTGCTAATTCTTCAGTCGCCTAATCCGGTAATGAATACACACTAATCACGGTGTCCTACTGTAAGTGACTCATCCTGATATCACACCCCTGTAATGAAGACTTGTACAGTTTGCCTCTCAGACCCCGGGGAAAGTCTCAGTGATTGAGCAATTATGACAAGCTCAATTACTGTCATCATATTATCATAGCTAATCCAACTCCGCCACGCTGCGCCTTCCACTGCACTGATCCCAGCGCCCGTCCTCACTGTCACCGAGGTGAGAAAGTGCCGCCACTGACACCGCTTGTGCTCCCATGAACACGCTCAAATGAATATGTGGCAAATATGTCAATCTGCCGGTGCCTTTCTCTCTCTCTCCGTCTTCCTGCCGCATGTCTCCGGGATGGATGTCTTAATTTTTTCTAATTCCGCCTGACAGTGCCACGGGCGCTCTTGCGTGCTGAGCTAAATTTGTGACACGCCTTGACAGTGTTCGGGGGGTTCTGCGAGTTATCTCCTTTCCTGATACAGGCTAACATGCTCCTAAGCGGTGCTCACAGTGGCAGACACAGCTGCAGCGCCGCCTCCGCTCGTCCGGGCCGTGCAGCGGAGCGAGTGCAGGCTCTCTGGGGGGGGGAGGGGGGGGTTGATGGGAAGCCAGGAGGGTTCAGGAGCAGCAGTAGTTAAAAGGAGGAACCTATACAAATCAGTGACCCCTGCAACCCTTCAGGTAATCCTCCAACAGTGGGAGTGACACAGGTCAGTCAAACAGATGTAGATGAGGAGGTCAGCGTTGGAGGAGTCAAAGACAAAAACTTGCACGGAGCAGGTGTTTCTCCGAGACAGTAGCGGTGATGCCAGAGGTGTGAGGGAAGGTGAACGGATCAATTGGAGCTGAGCCTCGGGTATAACCCATTCTGATCCATAGAACATCCCTTTACAGCGCCTCCTCCTCCTCCTCCCCCTCCACGCTGATAACATGGCGTGTTTTCCTTCCCTCTGTGCTCTTGTTTATTCCTCTCACTGGTCCACTCCTCCTCCTCGGGGGCCTGATCCCTGCTTGCCTCCAGGCCCATTTCTCAGTCCTGTTAAGGAGGTGGGGATTAGAGGTCAGAAACACGGCCACCTCCTCAGCCCGCATCGATCGCTGTCCACATGTTTCAAGGAGTAGTGAAGGCGAGGGATGACCTGTTGAGGTGGGAGGTTAGGTGTGTGACCTAATGACTTCCTCTGTGGTCTTTCTATCAGACAACAGAACTCAAGAGGTTCTGTTGTTCTTGGGGACTTTTTTGTGAAAGTGTTTTTTGTTGTTTGTGTTTTTTTGTGAAAGTTTGAATCCACGGCGACGTCCAATCAAAACGGAGAGTTCTGACACAGCCGGACTTTGGTTGAAAATATAAAAAACATATGAAACATAAAGGAATCACATCTGGTGAAGAATTTAGACTTTTTGGAAGTTGAAGTTTAAACAAAACTGTATTTAAAGCAACATTATATAAATCACAGGGTTATTTCTATTTAAACTTATTTTTATCTAGTTTCATCTTTAATCTTCTCAAGGTAGATATTGCTGCAGATTATGATATATTTCTGTACTTCTCTATCAGAGATCAATACATTCTATAATAATAAAGTAGCACAACATCAAGTGCTAAATAAATGTATTTTGAAAAAACATATGTTTTGCTAATTTATTTAGTGAAAATGTGTTTTGTGAAATCTTCATTTTTGTGAATTTTGATTAAATTTTGTTACTGGGATAGAATCTCAACCCATTCAAGTTAGATTTTGTTTTTGTCTGTTAAGAGAAAAAAGGCACGTAGCACCCGACCACCTTCACACAACTTGCCAGGAAAGTAAACTAATCACTCACTTTGAAACAACGTATCCCGAGATGCCGAGAAGTGCTGAGAGGAAGGCGAGCAGGTCAGCTTACTGTACAAATAGGGTGGCAACAAAATTTGCATGTCAAAATTAAAAATCAATGTGTTCCACCTCACCTAATGACCAATCTCCCTACTGCTGCTCTTGGGCTCTGATTAACATTCTTGGGGGTTCAGGAGAAAATGTTGGAGCAAAGCATTAATCTCTCTCAGCAAAAAAAGCTTGTATCTTCTGACAGGTGGGTCAAAGTTGCCGTTTAATCTAGCCCATAATTTCTGAAATGTGCTGACAGAGTGCATTTTAATACATTAAAAACACGGCCATGTTTGAGGAAAGCTCAAAGCGCGACACCTCAGCAGGAAGTCTGTGTCCCTGGCTCTGAGATATGGCATGTTGGGGAAACCGGGGGGGGAATGCAACAGAGGTCTGACGAAAGCCGGGAAGAGTTTGTTTATGCATTTAGGAATTTATTCAGGGTCAGGGTCTTGAATGAAAAAAGGACATTTTTGTATTTAAAAAAAAATATCGAACTGATTGGCATAACGGTTGCTGTTACTCTGAAATAAACCTACAGCCTCAGGCAGCATCACAGTTATGTAACCCTAAATAATCACATCACTATATTGTACATAGTTGCAGCCTTAATTAATATTTTTAAATTGCAGCAATGTTTATTATCGTTCTTTCAACAAAAGGGAGAAAAGTCTAATATGTGTAACAGTGCTGACATTTCAACTTTGATGCTTTTTATAACCTGCAGTAAAAAATATCAGTATTTTTTTTTATCTCGCCCCTAAAGCTGCCGCGACTATTTATTTGTTCAATGGCCTGCACTTGACTTTATTGGCCATCGGCAGGGAGGTGCCTTTCAGAGGTGTCCGGCTCGCCCATTGAAAGATGTGTCTCCCAGCTCTTGCCCAACCTAGTGGAAATAATACGGCTCTCACTGAGAGATCATGGTGTCAGGGTGAATTGTCCTGCAAAAGACGGGGGAGATGGGAGACATGTATTGATTTTTCATTTTGTCGGGGTAAGCAAGCATGTTGCGCCTGGGTGCGAGTGCAATGAGGCAGACACGATGTGCCAGAGCTTCTCTTCCAGCTTGTCACCCGTGAGCTGTGACTGCTGGGAGACACCTTGAGAACCATCAAACAAAATACTACCAAAAACACTATTAATATGTGCCTTTTAAAAAAATAAAAAAAAAATTCTGTTCAAGGCAGTGCAAATGCTCAGGGTAATTACCCGTCCGATTACATTATTCAAAGCCCAGAGAGCTGCTGGAAAGGGAAATTTGGCCGGGGATCCAGAGAGGAAACTCAGCCAGCATCACCCCCAGACCGGGATGAGCCGGAGCTGTCCGGAGATCTGGCAGGCGGACGCCATGCTGGGCCTTGCAGGGTGGAAACGCTTGTCAAACACATTCCACGATGCCACAGGTCACAGATGCATCCCAGCAGTCCGGCCTGATGCCTAACAGCTACACACAGTGAGCCAATGCCAAATTCTGCCACCTCCGTGAACCTGGCTTGATGTGCTCGACTGGAACCATCCGGAGCAGCTCATCACCGGCGCAGAAGATGGAGCTTGATAAAGAATCCAAGTGATTCCTCTCGACTCCTCTTGGTCCCGGCTCTCTTTGGCTTTGCAGCAGAGGACACTTGATCTCGGTTTTGGGTCATAACCTGCACATGTCTCTCTCAGCGTTCCCAGTGTGGCGGGACACAACAAAATGTCCACAACTCATTCCGGAACATGGAAGGGTTTAGGAGCTCTCGCGGTTAGTTCACTTCCTGAATAAACATGACCTGTTTGGAGGGTGTTGTGCGCTCCTCCACGTCTGCACTCCTCCACCTCTTATATTCCCATCACACGCTCATGCATTTTTCGTCCATCGCCTCCGTGCTCCTCATTTGCAAAGGCTACGGTCTCAGCAGTGGTCAGAGGCGTGACAGACATGCAGGGTGGAGAACGCAGCGGTCATCGGCCGCTCTCTCTCTGCGCCGCAGTCACCTTGATGACCGATACACACCGGTCTGCCGCTCTCCCCACCACCCCTCTCCTCCACACTGCACCACCTCCTCTCATGCCGGTGCTGTCGGGGGTCAGAGGTGAATGTTGACAATATGAGCTCATCAGTAAACCCAACACTTCCGCCCACTGAGGTGCCGGCAATGTCCTAAATATTAATGCAATCCAAACCCCTTAGTAATGTCCCACAACAAAACACTGGGTGCAGAGAAGATGAGTCTGTGACAGGAGTGGAGTGACTGTGATTTCTGCAGGTCAAAGAGAAACGCATCACTAAATACACTTCAAAAACAACCACACACACAGAAGACACAAACTTATTTTCTGTTGTATTAAGGCTCACACCATATTTGAGGTTTTAAACTCGGCTTTCAAACTTGCTCATAACAATAACATTTTTAAATCATTACAACTGCTATCATTACAACAAAGATACATTTTGAGGTGGTTCGACAACAGACAAACAAGAATATAATCAAATCTTATATATTCATATTCACAAATCCCTAATAGGGCTTAATTATCTGTTAAAGTTACGAGATCCTCTGTCTTTAACCCATATTAAATTCACACACTCATAAATATCAGTCCCCAAAACATGGCTGATTAGTTTTTATCAGGAAAATATATTCTTCCGATGTTAAAGAAAGTGAAAACAATTCCTGGATTCACAACTTTGTCTGGTAAACATAATTCTTTCTCCTCAGAAAAAGGCTCTTTGAGGTTGAATCTGCTGGGAGAAATAATCTCGCTAATAAACACATGTAGGAAAATTTGATCTCAACAAAAGTTCCACAATAAAAGAAACAAAAAAAGAAATAAAATCCAAACACAAACATAATGAAAAAAGACAAAGACAACACAGTGTATAAGTGGGAGGTGTTAGTGATGACACAGACCTGAATGAATGTGACGAGACAAGCAGCCAGAGAACGAGCCACTGATTTGTGGAGCATGAACACAACACAACTGATGACCTTTATCTAAACCAGAATGTGATCATGAACAGAAGTTACATATCTTCCAGAACCCTTTCATGCGAGCGTGCACAGGTTCAGCACATAAACGCTGAACCTGGAGTGAGTTTGGGAAAATCTTGATGTTTGCAGCAATAACGCTTGGGCAATTAAATGATTATTAAAACTGGCAGGAGCGAGGGGTGGAAATGTGAAAAATAAGGTCCAGGTGGTGAAAAGGGGGAATTTTCCTTTCATGTTGAGCTGTTTCAATGGGTGCAGAGAAGACTTTCCTCCAGCTCATCCACCAATCCAGCTATAAATCAAAGTCCAATCACACGGAATCAAACTTTGAAAGGTATCCAAGATCACAAGAGTCTCCGTACACACCTGCTAGGCATGTCAGCGTTCGGGTGAGGCTGGGTATGTTATCGCAACACACCCACACACACACACACGCACACACACACTGACACACACACACACACACCTGTGGTACTTCCTGCCACTAATGCTGTAAGTGTTCCAGTTTCTGTCAGACAGAGGGGGTGAGAGAGGTGAGCGAGAGGCCGACCCAGCAGCTGGTTACCTTGGCTGACTCTCACACCTGTTAAAGCTGAGGCACATCTCACATTATATCACAGTGTTAACGGGCTGTAATAAACGGCTGATGCAAGCCTGCAGTAATGGGCAGCACAGCCTTGACGTCCCATGTACGTTTTCTGCCATTAGCTGGGAAATTCATCAGCCGTTTCATCGGAAGGGAGAGGCCTCAGCCCGTATGTGTCCTTAGAATTTTTTTATACTGTGCATGTTACAATTCATTGGTGAGGACCCACTCGTGACCCATCCATGTCAACTCTCAGCGTTTGACAAATCCTCGCTGTGTTTTGGAGCAAAGCATTTGCTTTTATGTTTATCTCGTAGCAGAGACTGGAAGGTAAATAGTTTTTAAAATGTGGTTCAGATCCGTGAACACAACACTGGAGGTTTCACGTCAAATTCACTCCCTGCAGAATGACGTTATTACCCTGGTGAGCAGCCAGGCTCAGCACAGAGACTGGAAGTGTGTTCGTGTCTGTGTGTGTGTGTGCGTGTGGAACATGTGCCTCTTGTCACTTCTGCGTGTTTTTATCAGCGTGTTTAAAGATCTATATATGATTTGTGACATAAAGCAGTTGTGTCGTCTTGTTGAGAAAACTATTTATGCCATGTTGCATTGTGGGCTATAATCAAAGCTGTAGCTCATATTACAACAGGCGGCGGCGGCAGGGGGGGGGGGACTCTGTCATTGGTTCTGTTAGAGAAGAAATTGGCAAATATGTCAGCGGAAGTAATGAAACGGCAAAGATATGATATGTTTTGAACAATGAATTGTGTCACTATCCAATAGTTTGTTCACCAGCCGGTAGTGACACGTTTATTATTTAATTGTAAAATGTATTTAGTGAACTTTCAACTGATTTCTGTATAAATTTGCATTGTTTTTCAAAATTAGCACCTCTAATTGTGTTGTACTGCTTTTGCTTGTGAAATGACTAAATAGGTTTTCTATTCTGCTGTGTACGATATTTGTATTGGTATTAATTATGTTAAATAATAATATGAAATTAATTAATTAAATTACTGAATTTTTGCATATGTCTTGTGTGGTAAAGTCCTCGTGAGGTTCTATAGTACTTTTACAAAACACAGATATTTTCAGTACAACAGGAGTAACATCTTTTATGATGCTTTATGCAGTAATGTGTGTGAGGACTGTTTATATTTGTAATGTTGAGCTGGACAAGGGGAATTTTAACTATCTTAACACTGCTGAGTGTTTTAATTAACTGTAATTGATAATTTCCCATAATTAAATCATAGGTTTTCATATTGAATAATAGTCTACAGTACAACTAATAGCTCTGACTGTCAAATTAATGAACCAGAGCATAAAATGGCAAAACTCAAGTGGTCCCAGGCTGTTAGAACATCAGAACCGTGCATAAGTACATTACTTAAGCAAATGTACTTATTTTCCATGACAATGATGCTATTAAAGCATTTATGTGCAGATGGTTCTCCAGTGCCCCTCCATGGCAGCAGAGCCAGAATTCATATTATACTGTATGTACATATTTGCGCATCTGAGTGTGTGATAACTTCTGTGTGTCTAAGTGAATTTCTGAATAAGCTCCAGTGGTGTCTGCCCTCTATCACCTGGTCCACGGTGTTTGCAAATACTGCAGAGTGAGTCTGTGTGTGTGACAGAGAGAGAGTGTTAGTGTGTGTGTGTGTGTGTGTACCTGTCTGGCCAGGCCTTGCAACAAGCCCTTTCCTAGTAAGTGTGCACAAGATTGTGTGTGAGTGTGTGTGTGTGTGTGTGTGTGTGTGTGTGTGTGTGTGTGTGTGTGTGTGTGTGTGTGTGTGTGTGGTGGTTGTGTTTAATAATGCATGGCCCCAAGCCCAGGACGGGCCCTTTGATAAAGTACAGCTCCACGGCACATGCATAAGCAGCTCCAGCCATATGCAGAAAGCGGAAATTGATGGTGGAGATAAAGTCTGTGCTGCCGCTACACAGTGTATGAGTGTGTGTGTGTGTGTGTGTGCGCGCGCATTTGTGTGTGTGTGTATAACAGAGAAAGAGAATGAGGCAGAGAAAGATTTATGGAACGTATAAATGTCCATATGCAAGTGTTTGATCAGGTGGCAATTTGGGGCTTTTAGGATGAGTCTCTGTGCTTCGTGAACATGTTTAAAGAAAGGTACTTTTTGTGATTTCGATTAGCTGATACTGTACAAGCAAGGAGATATGGAAATGTACATAAAGAGCTGGAACTACTGTGTGTGTCTGTGTGTGTGTGTGTGTGTGTGTGTGAGAGAGACAGACAACTGTGCGAGTGAAAGAAGATGAGTGTGTCTGGGTTTATATGTATCAGAGAAAAATGTCTTTGTGCTTGTGTGTCATGATCGGCCTTGTAGATTCTTTGTCAAGTGTGTGTTTCCGATTGTGTGTGTGTGTGACTCCGTGCTGGTGTGTGTGTGAGCACACTGTATTCTCTCAGAGAAACTGATGAGCTGTCAGTCAGAGTCCAAGCAAGTACGGGTCCAGCACGGGGGTTCAAGGTCGCTGCTGACCTTTCACCCCTCTCGCCACAAAGCTCTGGGAGAGCGAAACACCCGAGCCAATCACAAACCAGGTGGTGCGGGTATGCAGAGACTGTACATGCAAAAACCTGCCCGTGTCAATTGGTTCTGCATCTCAACACCACATGACCCCAGACCCCTTTATAATGAGTCTGCTCTCACTTGTGCCCTTTTTTTGACTTCTCCCTCAACTTCTCTCTCCCGGTTCCCTTTAAGTATTTTTTTCTTCCTCCTCGCAATTATTTCCACTACACGTGTTCCCTCTCTTCCTCGTCTGTTTCCTTGTTCTGAGACTTCTCAACTCGTCCGGCTCATCAACAGCGTCCAAAGCTGTGACAGCTCAGCTCCCAAACTCCGTCTGTGCCTTTAGTCATCAGATACGCTGCCATCTCTTTATCTGCCACCCACCTTCCTCACCTCCTCCTCCTCCTCCTCCCCCTTCTATTCATCCGCCCACTCCCTTGCACTGACTGCCACCCCCTTACACAGTCGTAAAGTATAGACAGTCAGATATACAGGAAGGGAAAGAGAAAACCCTATCTCTTTTTGTTGCAGCTTTAATTTACTTTGTGCATTAATATTTCAGGGCCCTCTGCAGGCTTGGTGTGGGAGCCAGTGGGAGCTACTGTGTGTGTGTTGATGCGAGTGTGTGTGTGTGTGTGTGTGTGTGTGTGTGTGTGTGTGTGTGTGTGTGTGTGTGTGTGTGTGTGTGTGTCACATTCCAGCTGTAGGAGGGGAAAGGATTAATATTTCAGCGGACCTTATTGGAGACCCCTGTACCGGCTCCACCAAAACACCATGCACAGTGTTACTGTTGCTGCTCCAACATTTGTGTTTTTGTATTATAACATTCTTATCTCTTCAAAATTAGCTTTGCTGCTTTAGAAAATATGATTTCAATCTTCTGCACTTGCCACAAAGAGATTTTCAACTAACATGTCTCACAAAATTCGAAATTTCTTACCTTTGTTATTGTTACCTCACACATCTACTTTCTTAAAAAAAACAGCAACATAAGCAATGAACATAAGTGATGATATATGTTTTTTAATTCAAATATTTTATTACTTTCTCACATTTATTTTAAAACAAATTAGCAGCTGTTTAATTTTTTCAGGCAAACAAGACAAGAGACTTTTCTGACTATAGCTCCTGAATTGTAAGAGTTTGCTGCTTTCCACTTCGTGACATTTGAACTTCTACCAACAAGAGGAACAGTCAAAACTATTAAAACCTAAGTTAGAATTATCCTTCACAGGTGTATTCAAAGTAGCACCTATCAGGCCTGATGTGACTTCAAACAAACATGGGCCAGCACATGAAGGTGCAATGTACCGAGAGCGGAAAAAAAAGACCAATAAGCAATTTGGAGGAGTTGGAATTGGATTTTGAAGATGGAAGAGGATGATGAGGATGCAGGAGCAGCTTTTATCACAGATCAGTGGGTCTCGGAGCAGGGGTCTCCCGGCCGCTGCATCAGGGGCACCCAGCAGGAGGCCATATTGAAATGAGGTGGCTTCCCTAAGGCTCTGCCACCACTGACATTTGGGTATACGTGTGTGTGTGTGTGGACGTGTGTGAGTGGAGTGTTGATGGGTGGTGGGGGTTGTGTATCCGCCCAGAGACCCAATTGCCTCCGCTCCCCTGCTACTTGTTTCCCCCTCTTCTTCCCCTAAACGCCCTCTCCCTCCGTCGGTTGGAACCTGTTTCTCATTTGCCTATTCATTTAAAAGCACAGAATGCCTACTGAGATCCAATATGGGGTTGAGGCGGGGGGGCGCAAGTGGGCCCTCAGCAGGGGTGAAAAACACAGCAACAACACGATGAAGACAAGGAGGAGGTGGAGAGGGAAGGAGAGACTTTTCAAATGGCTTCCTGGCTCCCTCTCTTCTTTTCCATTGCTCGTCCTCCCACCACGTCGCTCTCTCCCTTTGCCTCCGCTCCCTCGGTCCCTTTTTCTCTGTGTTCCTCTGTTTCTTCCCCACTGATGCTCTGCTCACTGGGGTAGAGCAGCGATTGGGAAGTGCAGCCCGCTTGACCCTGCTGCTAAGAGGAAGCAGGGGTTCCAACCACATCAAGTATGTGTGTGTGTGTGCTTTTTAAAGAAGCCACCCTCTGTCCACCGCTCTGTCATTATTTCACACTCCTCTCCCCTTCTCCAGCTCACCTAAGACACTTTCAAGGCTCTGAAAAAGCCAAAGCAAAAACCCAAGTTTTGAAAGTTCTTTTGTGGGTTTTGAAAAGTCAAAAGAAGATATCGCTTTGTATAAATGCTAAAGGGAAAAACATGGCTAGCCCCGGAATAGCAGTGCGAGTGTTTCGCCGTGTGACATGTTTTATGCATGGCCACCGGGTCTCTCAGGTTGGGGAGTTGCACATCAAAAAAGTGCAGAGGGCGGCTAAAGGTGAGAGGCACACTGGCTGAAGGCGTAGGGGGTGGGGGAGAGGGAGGGAGAGGAGGGAGAGGAGGTGCAGGTCGAGAGGAAGAGGACTCGGAGTAAACAGTTGTAGATTCAAGCAGCGATTCAGTCACTGAGGGGAAATGTTTTCTTCTTGGGGAAAAAAAGGAGGGTAAACTGTAAGAAAGTACTTATTTCCACTAGACAAATACAATGCCAGGAAGTTCATGACTTCAAAGGGGGAAATTGTTTTTTGGTATTGATATTAAATTACACCAATAATGATTATAATTGATAATAAATTATAATGATTATCTAGTTGGCTTTGGTGAATTAATTTGTTCTGTTTTAGGAGTTCAATGAAGAGAAGTTAAACAATTGTGACTAGTGTAATTATTTTTGGAAAACTTGATCTGTAAAAATAAAACGTGATCAAAGACTTATTTCGAACCATCATTTAAAAAAGTGTTGAGTGATGAACTGTATCTTCTTCTTTTTTTCAACCTCTATGAGTATATTCTGTGAAGTCTGTTTCAACATGCGTGCTAATAAAGAATCCTTCATCATCTTTCTGACAGTTGATAATGATGAAGGACGCATCACCGTGGTGATGGTTAAACCATAAGTGTGATAAATAGTGACACCCACAATGGTTGTGTGTTATGACAGCTGCTCTGGTGCCAGTGAGGAACCTCGCCCATGTGATGCAACAGTGAAAATGCCATTCTTCTTTGCTGTTCCTCTCACTGACGAATCCAATGAGTGGCAGAGCACAAGTGTCAATATGCAAATCTTCCTCTAATGGTGTTTGTGCGTGTGTGTGTTCCAGTTCCACAATGACTAATATTTACCAGACAAAACCAAACTTGATCTGACAAAGGGAAACATGGAGCGCCAAACAGCTCACCTGATTGGGCGGGGGGGTGACCCAGGTATGGAGACTTGAGTCGTCCTGCAGCAGCCACATGTTGGGTTTCGATCTGGCCCTTTGCTGCATGTCTTCTCCCCCCCCTCCCTTTCTTTCATACTGAATTCTGCCCAGTCAAACTAAAATTAAAGATAAATCTAACATCAAATTGTTGTGCGTCGCTGAGAGGATGAATCCTGTGGATATAATGTTTATAAATCCCCTTTGCGGGACAAACTGATAATTTGAGAATGAGGTTCCAGCAAAAATATAAAAAAACGTGTCCATCAGTTATATAAGGGAAGACGGTGGTGGGTGATGGTAGTCAAGTTTGTTATCTGACAAACAAAGGAGACTATTATCCGCTGGGTAGCAGCCCGGTCCGACAGTAATCAGAACACTTGAACACCCTCTTCTCTGATCTCTCACCTTCCTCTTTTATCTGTTTAAGTACACATGAAAACATACGCTGCACCGGGCTAATTGCACAGGCGTTGCAATTTCCCGATCATAAACAAAATCAAAGGGAAGCTCTACTTTCACTCCTCCACGTTTCTTCTTTAATGTTATTCAGTAAATGAATTTGAGCCCCACTCACAGAAACACACTCCTTGTTGTAAAAATACCAAATTGTTCTCCTTGGCCAGAGGAGGCCATAATGGAGGCTGTTTAAGAACCAGAATTATCATTAGAGCAGCTTTCTTTCCTAAACTGCAGCTCTTTCTGAGATGGCCCCAAATCCAATTTAATGCTTGAATCTGAGCGGTGATCAAATTGTTTTCTAAATCACATCCAGTTCAGAAGTGGAAGTTTGCGACTGTGGCTTCTATTCCTTTGCTTTCCCCTTCTGCAATATGCTTTCTTCAGTGCTTCCATTGATGGCTCGTCTCGTGTTTTCTATCGTGTGAATATTTAAAGCGGTCAAAATGGCGAAAACACAGCGTTTAGAACATTGTTCCAAAAGCAGTGCAATCAGGAGAGGATCTCACATATGCAGAAAAGGCGACACACACAGACCCCATCGCTTACACGTTTGACAGAGTACCTTTTCCCTGTTGAATACATTAGAGGATTCCAACAAATGAATCGGCAACTCCGCATCACGGGAGCCGGGGCGGAAAAAACAATGATTCGTCCCCATTACATTTTTCATCATACACCTGCCTCGGCGGATATCCACCTCCCTGCCCACCATGAAACAAAGCCGGGACACACACCTCCAACATACAGTCGCTATACCGACGCTCTATATTTGTGCCTACACCTTGAACCTTGCAAAAATAACTCCATGAATATCCTGAATGATAAGCACCGGGGGTTAAGAATTCAGAGCCGTGCTCACGCAGGATCCTCGGGAGTAAAAGAGAACGAGAGACGGCCCAGATGATCGAGATGAAGGGGATTGGGGGGGTGGGCGAGAAGGACATCTATCCCCCTTTAAGCCCACCTTATTGGTGAGTGGTGACCCTGGTACGTGGGACTATCGTCTAGGCTCCTTATCATAATGTAGGCTGTGTTGTCTTCTCTATTACACCTCGGCCATTCAATTAGCCCCCATTACCATAGTAATAGAGCGCTGCGACGCGAGGGTCAGGACTGACAAGGGGAGGAGGAGAGCGGTCAGAGGGAGAGAGAGGGAGAGAGAGGGAGAGAGAGGGAGAGAGAGGGAGAGAGAGGGAGAGAGAGGGAGAGAGAGGGAGAGAGAGGGAGAGAGAGGGAGAGATCTCAGTCTACCTGTGGGCACACCAATGTCAGCCTCTATTAGGGCCAAAGAAGAGGAGAATAAAGTCTGGGATGGGTCATATTGGAGGGTGAAATCATACAGGTGAAAACCATCGAGGGCAGAAGTCAGAGATCTCAGCTCATTCTCTGATATGAACTCCATAAAATGTGGAGACAATTATAACGGAAACGAGCAACGCTGCAGGAGATTGTCCCGGTCAGACGTGTTCAGGTGATGGGTGGAGTCTGTGGGAAACATCCATCTTCGAAACACACCCACTCAAAACACCACACAATGTCCTCTGATGAACTTCAGGAGAACGTCCGGACCTTGTGCTTGCCTGAAAGCAGCTACTGGAAAACATTTGTCGACATTACAAGACAACAGATTCTCCCGGTTTGGGCAGAATGTGGCTGAGTGGTTTCTAAATGAGCTCCGGGACTTCATCTCCCGATGCAAACACTTTGATAGATCCGGTGACCTTGTGAGACCGAGAGCCTCCTGAGCAAGCAAATCATTTATTGTTGAAATTAAAGGAGAAAGTAAAAGACAAACGGCCAATTTGCTATGGCCGTTGTCCAAGTTGTCAATAGTGACTTACAGCTGGCACTAAGTGGTAGTGATTACCAATAATGAGCGTTGTAAAACAACAGCTACAAGAGAAGAATCCTTTTGGCGAACACACTTTCTTATGGAGAGAGGGGAAATAAGGATAACGACATTGAGATCTTCTTTTGCTTGTTTTGTTCTTTGAGGGAGTGAGAACATCGAGGAAGCAAAGATAACGGATGAGGAGAAGCCCCCGGGGGGGGCAGATCTGTGGGAGCTAGATAAAGACACTCAGAAATGAAAGCAGGTTTTACCATGTCCGAATACTGCTGGGCAGAGGCTACGTGTCGGGCCGGGGATTTGCATTGGTGACTCACTTCTTCCCCTCTAGCTCTCCTCCCTAACTCCCTCTCTCCATCCTGCATCCTGACAACATTTTTCACCCCTTTATCACTTTAACTCCCTCCATCTCTCTTCATCATCAGTCTGCCAAAAAACTCAATAACCCTGAGCCCCTAATTTTTCCTGTTTACGCTCAAACTCTGTCTAATGTTCCCTCCGCCCAGAAACTCTTCCAAACTCCCTTCGCTCCTTGTCAGCGCCGGTGCCAGGGCGTGTGCCAGGCAACCCGTGCCCGCCTCTTGTCCCTGTCTGCATGTTGTCCTGTCGTCGCTGCCACTTTCTGGCACTGTACCCATGTGAGGGAGAGAGAGGGTGAACTACAGGGGGAGAGAGAGAGAGGGAGAGAGGGAGAGAGAAAGAGAGAGACAGGCGAGGGCCAAAGAAGAAAGGCACGAAAACAAGGGAACGCATGCAGATGCAGAGCCCATCTCGTTTACAAATATGCAAATGCTGTTGCCTTTGTGATATGCAAATGAGAGATTACAGAGCGCTAATTAGGGTCAAAAGAACTGTTCACGTCAATTAGGGGAGAATGAAAAAACGATCCCCACTCTCGCCGGCCCCCAGCCCCCCCAACCCCTGCCACGGATATCCGCAGCTTTTGTCTTAAAAAAATGGAGACATGGAAAAGACAAATAATGAGAGACATGTGTACAAGGGGCAGGACACCAGCGTTTGGAGAACCAGCATGCATCCTGGGAAGGGCAGAGGTCCGGCTTTGCTTTACTGGAAGGGCTTGATTGGCTTTTTTTTAGTATAAACACGATTAACACAAATGACAAAGAAACGTGGTCCTGAAATGCATATTAATCCACGGCCTTCATTTCCAAAGCAGGGTTCCAAATTCAATTTAAAAACTGTATATATTGATTTTTAACAAATCTGCTGGCCGATGGAAAAACTGATTCATGATATTCATCCATGTATTTTTAAATGTATGTATCAGTGTATTCAGAAAAAGTTTGATTCCTGAATTTATGAATGCTACAATTCTCCATCTCCAGCATGATTTTACCTGTACTACTACTTCCTCTCCGTGTATAACAAATTAATTACTCCATCCATGGTGCAGCATCTTTGAACACCTGTTAATAAACACTGTTTCAAACTTTTGCCACTTGTTTTATTCGGTGGAGCCGGAGCTGATTATTATCCATGTTTTGTGACAGGAATCAAACACATGTCACAGGAATCAAACACATGTCACCCCATACAAGTTCTGTTGATGCATCTTATAAAAAATTCGGAAAAAGACAAAATGCACCAAGACCCGGGCAGCGTGTAGCATTAGAATATCCACTGGCCATGCCTTATTGGAAATTCCCATTAGTCCTTGGACCCCACCACCTGCCCATTATTGTCTACTTTATTTTAATAAAATATATCCAGTCGGTTCAGAGAGGGTCAGAATCAGAAAGTGAGATCTCGCCCTGATAGAAGCATATTAAGATACGGACAAAATAAAAACTTTTCACACAATTCATTATAAAACAAGTCATAAGCAATAAGGGGGACAAAAAGATCAGATGGTGAAGGCTCCGCTCCTCTGTTTCCCCCTGACCCTCTTCCTTCCATCACTCCCTCCTTTGTCAGTGTGTCTGTCTTTTGAGGGCTGGAGGTACACACTGTGATATTTGCATCCTAATGACCCCTCCAGTGGCCCCCGAGGCCGGGCCCTCTCCACTACCCAGAGATCAATTAGGGCCAGGGCCCAGTGTCTGCTGTGCCCCATTATAAACCCCGACCAACTTCCTCTCTCTCCGTCGCTTCCCTCTTTCTCCCCACGCGTCTTTCTATCCTCCACCTCCACCTCCTCACATCTCCTACACACAGTCCACCACAGCTTCAACATATACACACTCATATAGACCAGGACAACGCTTGTAATACACACCAGCCTCTAATCACAGGCTGTGTTAACTCACACACTCACACTTAGTTAATAATACACAAATCTAGCTTCACATATGCACATGCATGCACGATGTCGCTGTCACTCTCTGGATGAGCCTCTGCGGTGTAGTGGAGAGGTGAAGGACAGGGGGGGGGATCAGTCCACAGAGTTTTCACTGGTGTGTGATTTCTCCCTCAGCCTTGTTGCCAGGCAAAGCTGCACAAAGACCAGGATGTGAGATGTACATCCTCTTGACAGAGCCAGGTGTTCATGAGGCTCCTGTGGCTGCCAGTCACACTGATGTAAAAGCACAGTGATCCAACCAGGGGCTGGAGAACTTGGACTGAGGAAAGTCTCGGCGCTGCACTGGGCCTTGCTTCTTCTTCTTCATGCCCCTCGACATGTGGCCTGTGAGCTTTGGTAAAGACAGAGAGCTGGAGCTGCTTGATCGTACCTGGAAACATGAAGTCATGCTGACTTGTGGCGTAAGGCAAGATGTTTGTCGAGTTTCTGCCTGACTACAAAACAGATGCAAACACACTTGTAACATGTACACAAGTGTGTGGGCACGTTGCTCACTCTCACCTGATGTATTACTGGACGATGGAAGTGTGGATTTGACATTGAGCCCATGATCCACGGATTGAGAAGCAGGTCTGAGGTCTGGATCTCACAATATTCTCAATATGTTGCGCGCACGTGATCAGTTTTTCTCCAAAGAGAAATAGCATGCATCAGTCTGTATAGTGGTGATTTAATTAATTACATAAATTGTATTTATCCAGTATTACAGCTAAGAGAAATTACCTTGAATCAAGACAAAAGAAAATAAATCAAAATTTGAACCTCTCAAAACTGTATTCAATCTACATTCTAAAGCCAAAACTTTCTGTTCCTTATTTTTTTCCTTTTTAAAATATATGTAGATATTTAAACTTTGTTAAATTTTTGATTCAAAGAATAAATCCACAGCTTTTAGAAAAAGTAATAATTTGCTTTCATGGCGAGAGTTAGATGAGTTTATAAAACTATTATGTCTATAGAGTGAATTTGATGTGACCCCTATCAATCTTAAATCAGCTTAGCACTTGCCCTATTACAGGAAGGTCTTTCAGCTATTAAAAAATTAACATCACATATCTCTGTCTCTTTTAATACATTTAAAACCAGATGTAACAACACAATGTGGTGAGGTTTTATTTAAACTGCTGTTATTTGTAATATCAAGAAAGGCCACCAGAGTTCCAGATGGGGGGTCTCAAGCAAATGCTTCATACCTCCAGAGGTGGGGTCCGGTCAGGTTGAGCCAGTGAGTGAGTCTTAAGCCTCCATTATGCTTCTACGTATCCGTGTTGCGGAGAGGGATGCACGGGTACCACGGACTCTTTTTGATTTATGCTTTTCCGACGACCGTCCGTCTGAAAACAATTCACCGCCAAACAGTAGGTGGCGCAACGGAAGACGAGCTCAGAGAAGCCTACCCCATTTCTGGGAAGAAGAAGTCCACCTGTGTTTATTTACCTCTGTCGGCTTGCCTCCCACACACCTCCGGACCTCCTCCACTAGACGCTCTTCAATGTTGCTATCCATATTCGTATCGTAGTTGTGGTTTGGATTTTAACGTGGCCGTCTTATGATATACGGAAGAAAACCGAAAAAAAAATTGAAATTTGAGGTCCGGAAATGTGAAATCCGGAAATAACGTCTTAGGGACATGACGTCATACGGAAATTATGTCGTTAGCGGACCAATCACAGCCAAGGCCTTTCCGTAGGCTATCCGAAATATCCACGGATAATTAGAAAAATCAGAGGAGCACGAAAAGCTCTCTGAGGCGCTCGGAGAGGGCGGTCTTTACTCCCAGGTTTCATGTCACTGTCCTGAGGGTGTGTCAGTCGGAGATGTCCTCCATCCTGGGAGGTTTCTTCTCAAAAGATGCAGCATGTTCCCCGAAATGTACGAGACAATCTTCTCTCACATTTCAGCATCTGCCACACTTATTATAACTCCATAATAATATTTAACTTATCTCTCGGAAACCCCCGACTTTGTGGAAGAGCAAAACTTTTCCAGCCCACGAAAGCCACAAACCCTTTCCACTTGTGAGAGGGACACGTTTCGATCCTGTGGATGAAGGAGCCAGTCTTCTCTGTCGGCTACCTACACTTTTTGTTTTCATAAGCAGTGAAACATAGAGAAAAAAAGCTTTGCTCTTTGGGTTTTTTTATTCCAAAGAACAAACTTTGCTACAATACAAGAAAGAACTTGACACTTTTTCTCACATCAACCTTTGCTAAGTGGGAACAGCAGATAGTCACAGTACATAACAGCAGCATCCACGCCTAAATTCCTTGATGGAGAGAGTTCAGGCACCTCTCTCACAATGACATGTGATTTTCCCCATGGCCCCTGCTGCATACTCACCGACATCTGGGCCATTCAGCACTGAAGGACATTTTTAACTTACGCACTTTTACCCAGGTTATACATTTTCAGTGTAAAAAAGCTATTATGTTTGAAGTTGCTTAAAAGGTCAAACTGTTGGTCATTCATCGTTTGAAGAGTCTACAGGAATAAGGTCATTTTGACTGGTATACAATATTAGCTTAGAATCCTTTTGAAAAGTAAGAAGACTTTGTACATGCACTATTCATGCCATTGTGTTACCGACAAAGCCATTCATTTTAATTTAGATGTTTTGGAGGAAAGGAACTGTTCCTGGCTTGGATGCATGTAGGAGTAGTTATGGTAATGTTTTTTATCCAGTTGTTTCACCAGGTGGTGGAAAGTCCCCTTGTTATTTCCTCCCGAGATTAACTGGGTGTGCACAGATTCTGTACTGCTGCCTCAGCTGCAATGCAGCCACCCTCCTGCAATATTCATGCACATATCTGGGCCCTGCTGATACAAAGATTACACCTCTTAGAGAAAAATACTGTTCTCCAGAGTCACTTTCAAGAGTCGCAGAGGCGAAGTAATATACGTCAAGTTCAGAAACAAATGTTTAATTGTGCAGGAGTTGTTTTGTGGGGGAGAGTTCTTCTCCTGGTTGATTCAACAGGCTTGAATCAACCAGAAATTAATACAAAAATGCATTTTCTCCCTTTCTGTTTCCACTGAACATCACTGGTATAATTTGTAATATCAAAACAAGTCAATTATTATAACAATTATTCATGTTATTTTCAGGTATTCAGTTACTGATTAATGATTTATTGTAGTATAATAATAGTCCAAAAATTTCAGCTAAAGTTTAAATTCAATGGTGTAAGTGGCCCTGCACTAAAAACATGTTATCTACTCTTTTCAGTACAAGATGACAGTGGCTGCTACAGATGAGGTTAAGGGAAACTTCCAATTATTATAATAATAATAATAATAATAATAACAGCAATAATAATATAATGGCACATTTTATATTTAGATCAAATTACACATTGTAACTCTAACCTACATTTTCAAGTGTTAACATGAATTTCTTTGTAATCACTGCACAGCCACTTTAATGCTTTTTTGTGTGTGTACGTGTGTGTGTGTGTGTGTGTGTGTCCAACCCAGTAAAAACCCAGTTGTCTCAAGTATGGCTAAATCAGACAACACACACAGGCATTCCCACTCACAAATGCAGACAAGTCAGCGCATTCTCCAGCAATCATCCCTTAAAAGTCTCATCTTTCATAGCAGACAGCTCTGTTTGAGCTGAGGGACAGATTCAGAGAGGCAGTAACAGAGTGTGTTTCAGTGTGTGTTTCATGTGCAGTGTGTGTTTGTGTGTGTGTGTGTGTGTGTGTGTGTGTGCGTGTGTGTGTGTGAATGCCTCCCTGTTCATGTGTCTCATGCAAATGGACTACACCGACACATCAGTGCACCATGAGTATAATTGTGCACACCTCACCAGAAGACATCTTTCCTGTATGTTTGTCGCATGAACTTCCGACGACATGTAACGACACTATTGGACTTTAAGATGAACACGTGAGGACGTCACAGACAAAGCAGGTTTGTGATCAGCACCTCAAGGCCCAGGTTGTTCTCAAACCGAGGTGGCGATGGACTCGTCCCCCCTCAGTCCGTCCTCTCTTCTCTGCTCTGAAGGTCCCTCTCCACTTTCACCAGTGGACAATCAAAAGCCACAGAAAGAAAATGTAGGGAAAAAGACACAAAGGAAGCTGCAGTGTGTTTCAAGGTGGTAAGTGTATTTACTGTGCGCCTGTGTGTGTGTGTGTGTGTATGTAAAAGAGAGAAAGAGAGAAGGTTAAACCAATTCAGATATGACATTTTCATTTTAAAAAGAAATCTGTCCACTTAACTTTAGTTTAACAAACCAACTCTGCTCACACAAAAATGAAAACAAACATTGTAACACACAGTTGTTTCACGTCGACGATACGTCAAACACAAGAAAAGGACATTCTGATGTGAATTGAGCTTATTTTCAGACCGAAGAAAGAAAACAATCACAGCTAATTATTTTGTCGTTTATAGTTGTTTTGAATTTGTTTCTTTACCAGTATTTCTGGGACCAGGCCTGAGGGGATCTGGCAAAACCAAAAGAAGCAGAAGCTTTTACGGAGAAGTGCAGTAATACCAAGTGAAGCTGTTGACTCCTAAAAAATTACTATTATTGTTGTTGTTTCAGATGCATATGCATTACATTACAAAACGGATAATTGACACGTGTGAGTACAGAAACACGTTCATAAAAGTGTGTGTTTCAGAATACAACATATTTGTACATGGCCATAGTGTGGCTCTGTAAACACATGAGCTTGTGTAACTGAAAATGTTTTACACTCAGATACAATTTAATGCAAACTAATAATTTATTCTGATTCCAATCAGCTGAACTTATCTCGTGCACTACCGTTATATGGTAGATAAACTTTGGCGGTGCTGAATCTGCTATTTAAAAGTTTTTAAGGTTTCTTCATTAAAGGAAATAAACAAAAAAGATACAGAAATCTATTTCCAGTATATTTGACACTGTAAGGGAATTTAGCTTTAGGCCACATTTTATCAGAGGTGTAAAAAGTACTGAAATATTGTACACAAGTAAAAGTACCTTTACTTTGATGAAATTTTACTTAAGTACAAGTAAAAGTACCCATCTAAAAATCTACTCAAGTAAAAGTAAAAAGTAGTTCATTTAAAATGTACTTTAAGTAAAAATTACTTAGTTACTTTCAATAACTTGATGGGGGCCGCTCCTATACAGTGCAAAAAAGGACAAGGGGTCATAAATCCAATCCAAAAACAGTTATTATTAATTAAAGGAGAATCTTTACAAATATAAGTGCAATGACATTAAACATGTCAAACATTAAACATTTAACATGTCAACACAACATTTAAGAACTTTTGGGAGGACATGTCAAGACATCAACCACATGACCTTGCCTTGAACTATGTTTGTTTTTTACTCAGTAACAGACGTAATTTCCAATGTAGCGATGTACAATACTTCAGTCAAAATCTACTTAAGTAAAAGTAAAATTACCCATTTCAAAAACTACTCAAAAAATTACAAAGTACACAAAAAAACACTCAATTACAGTAACGTGAGTAAATGTAATTCGTAACTTTACACCTCTGCATTTTACTCTCTCAATGCATAAAACCGTCCCATGGAAATAAGCGTGTTTAGTATTGAATAACGTCCCCGAGCAGTTGCACTGAGGTGAAGCTAAAAAAGACCAACATCTGGTTCACTGGAAAAGTGAAGTCATTGTGCAAATTATTGGACTTTGGGGGCCTGCTGATCACTGGCATTGATTCCTGCCTCTCAAGTCATTTGGATCAATGGGGCATCTTTAGGCCTCCTTAGCCATGTGTCAACTGTCACACTCTGCTCTCCCCTTCATTTGTGCTCCGGCACAAGCTGCCACGGCACAGATGGTAACCTACCCAGTCCACTGCAGCCGGCAGAACAATCATCTGAAAGTGATGAACAAAACACTTTCTGAGAATTGAAGGAAACTACACAAAGATTGGGGGGGGCTTGGGGAATTTATTCATATCTGAAATACTCTTTTTTTTATGTTAATTTAACATTCAACATATTCTCACATCAATTTTCTTTGGAATTATAAATGTCTCTTTCAACGACAGAATACAACACAATCAAAAGAAGTCACAACACTTTGAACTATGCATAAGAAGGGACACTTAAACAACTATTGACAACTTTTGCCCTTGCAGTCTAGGTGACGGGCAATTTTCCACAAGTGTCACCTCCTGCCCTCGAGCAGAACCACAATGCAGCACCCAGCTCCTTCAATGCACCTATTGTAAGGACTTCCAATTATTTGATTCCTTTTTGTTGAAGGATTTTTGTTGCCAGAATTAGGGTTGCAAAGGGGCGGAAAGCTTCCGGTAATTTTTCGGAAACTTTCCATGGGAAAGTTAAGCTCGGGAATTTTGGGAATTTTGAAAAAAAATAAAACTACGCAAATTAAACGCTGAGCAATAAAAACATCATTCAAAACTCTATTTTAAAGATGTATGGAATGCAGCACACGCTGCACGTTGACTTTCAACCCTCCACTGTGCATTCTTCCATCACATGCACAGATAATTCCCAGCATCCTTCACTCTACAGCAGGGCTATTGAGGCCTGCTGTAGTGCGCAGGACTAGTCAGGTAAGTTTCGATGATATTACTGGGGAAAATATATTAGCATGCTGATTGAGGATTGTTCATCTGTTCATCTAGCCTATTTCCATTCATTTAAACATCAATTGTAAAACATTTTCACAGACGACTCCAATTGTTTGGCTAACTATTTATATCTCTGGCATTGCATTAGTGTTTTTTTACAAACTTTTTTCTCATCTTATTCTACAGAACAATGTCACGTGCACTATCTCATGTGTGGAGACATTTCAGCCCATCCAATGTAGAAGGAAAGATTGTGTACGTTTGCAAATACTGTGCAAAGACCTATGTTAAGAATGACACAACGATGCAGAAGCATATAGTCAAGTGCCCAAAGTTTCCTCAGGGCTCAACTCAGCCAAACAAAATGTTTATATTTATGTCTGTATATGACAAGGTAAACACAGTTAGTATAAATTATCCACAAAATTTCCAGTTTAATTCCAGTTAATTCACATGTAAAGTTTCCAATTTGAATATTCCCGGAATTTTGCAGCCCTAGCCAGAATCCAGAAGTGCATGGTTATATATATATATATACGGGAGCTTCACTGGCTTAAATAGTCATTAATTCAGAAACTGTTCCAGGGAAATTTTAAAAACTGTGGACGTGTTGAGACGCTTGTGAAACAGAAGCAGTGGATCGGAGGAGTAATGAGTTTCTAAAACACAGACACCACATGCCGGTGGTGGAGTGCTGCTACCTTGTGACCTGCGTGGCCTCTCTGCAGCCGGCCTGTGAGCGCACACACCCACGCACACGCACACTCACACCCGGGCTCCCCCCCCCCGACAGCAGCCTGCGCGTCAAGACCCTGGGAGACTGACCTCCTCCTGCACACCCCACATCCCCACTTCTCTCTCCCCTCCCACTGACCCCCTCAGCGACGGACCATTGTTTACTTTCACTCTCCTCCATGGCCCTGCTGGTCCGGGGGGGGGGGGCCGAATCGTTACATTATTGTCTGGTCGTCCCGTGCGCCCCCCCCTTCCCTCCCCGACCCAGCCTGACCCCATTCACAGTCCCCTCAAAAGCACCATCTGTATCACCCAACAGTCAGGGAGTGAGGGAGAGGGTGAGACAGGGGCGAAGGAGGGGAAGGAAAACAAGGCGGGGGGGAGAAAGGAGTTGACGGCCGAGGAGAGGAGGGGAGGCAGGAGAGGGAGAGAGAGAAGGAGAGAGAGAGAGCATCTGCCCGGGTGTTGCTCCGTCTGACGGAAAGTATCTGTCAGAGAGTTTTCACCGTGTGAATGTTTCCCTGCTGCTTTCCTTTCTTCAAACATTCTGCTTATTGATTTTTTTTTTGATTTTTTTTTTACTCCCTCTCTTTATACCTTCCTTCAATTTTCTACTTTTGCGCGCTCTTCTAATCCTCCGTGTTTCTCCCACTCGACGATACATCAAACACCAGAAAAGGAAATTCTGATGTGAATTGAGCTTATTTTTTTAGACCGAAGAAAGAAAACAATTACAGCTAATTATGAATCGTTTATAGTTTGTTTTAAATTTATTTCTTTACCAGTGTTTCTGGGACCCGGCCTGAGATGATCTGGCAAAACCGGAAGAAGTCGAAGCTTTTACAGAGAAGTGCAGCAAGTGAAGCTGTTAACTCCTCAAAAATTACTATTATTGTTGTTGTTTCAGATGCATGTGCATTACATTACAAAAACAAATAATTGGCACATGTGAGTAGGGTTGCAAAATTCCGGGAATATTCAAAGTTGGAAACTTTCCATGGGAATTAACGGGAATTAACGGGAATTAATGGGAATAAACTGGAAATTTTGTGGGTAATTTATTCTAACTGTATTTACCTTGTCATATACAGACATAAATATAAACATTTTGTTTTGTCATAGGCTGATTTGAGCCCTGAGGAAAATTTGGGCACTTGACTATATGCTTCTGCATCGTTGTGTCATTCTTCATTAGGGTTGCAAAATTCCGGGAATATTCAAAGTTGGAAACTTTCCATGGGAATTAACGGGAATTAACGGGGATATATGAGAATATACAGGAATTAACGGGAATTAACGAGAATAAACTGGAAATGTTGTGGGTAATTTATACTAACTGTATTTACCTTGTCATATACAGACATAAATATAAACATTTTGTTTTGTCATAGGCTGATTTGAGCCCTGAGGAAACTTTGAGCACTTAACTATATGCTTCTGCATCGTTGCGTCATTCTTAATATAGGTCTTTGCACAGTATTTGCAAATGTACACAGCCTTTCCTTCTACATTGGATGGGGTGAAATGTCTCCAAACATGAGATAGTGCACGTAGCATTGTTCTGTAGAATATTTCCTTTCTTAAAGTTCTCTCAGATTATCGTTCATTGCCATTCCCCTGACCCGCTTCTCCCCCTTCCCTCCCTCCCTCCCGCCTCCATCCTTCCCTTCAACCCCCCCCCCCTCCTCTTCAAAAGTGCATCCTTCATCCCGCTGCATTCCAGGGCCTCACGTACGGCTGCATGTGCGAGGAAGGCGGATTTTTTTTCCCATGGGGCCGCAGGTGAACACTGGGACTCGCTCTGTCCGCCGAGGGACGCCATCTGTCCCCATCGCCGCCGCCACTCGCCCTGTCACCCCTCCTCCGTTCCCCTCCATCCATCCATCCCACCCTCTGTCCGTCCACTGTCCCTCCCTTCTGCTGATCTACCATGCTGAATCACCCAGGAATGTGTCCCCCCCCCACCCTCTTCCTCCCGCTCTCTCTCTCTCAGTCTCCCTCCGTCCCGTCACTAATTCATCCCTTGCTCCCCCTCCCTTCGTTTCCCTCCCACCTTCCCTCCCACTCCGCCTTGCCTCCACCCATCTCTCTCTCCCCTTTCTCTCCATCTCTAATCAATCATCCATATATGACACCAGTGGCAAAATTATTAAATTATCATACATTTGTGATGAGCCCGGTGAGAACAAGGGATACTGTTTTAATTGCCTGCCAAGGACCCTCTAATTATGCATATCAGTGTATTAGTTTGATATTTGGAGAGAATGAAGCCAACTGAGTTTGACATTCTCCAGTAGATGAAGCGGTGATACGCAGAGACTGCCTGGGATTTATTTAACAAATTGTCAGACATTACTAAAAACAACAGGATGACACCAGGCTAATCTGTGAGTGACTGTGGGAAAATTAAAAAATATATTTTTACTTTAACAAATTAATTACTGCAACAGAAGCTTCGCCTACAATACACAATGACGACGTGGTATTTGTTTTTAATATATTATATGTAGGGTTGCAAAATACAGGGAATATTCAAAGTTGGAAACTTTCCATGGGAATTAACAGGAATTAATGGGAATTAACGGGAATATACGGGAATATACGGGAATTAACAGGAATTAACTGGAATAAACTGGACATTTTGTGAATAATTTATACTAACTGTATTTACCTTGTCATATACAGACATAAATATAAACATTTTGTTTTGTTATAGGCTGATTTGAGCCCTGAGGAAACTTTGGGCACTTGACTCTGCATCGTTGTGTCATTCTTAACATAGGTCTTTGCACAGTATTTGCAAATGTACACAGCCTTTCCTTCTACATTGGATGGGGTGAAATGTCTCCACACATGAGATGTGTGATTAAAAAAATGTTTAAAGACCAGAAAAAAAACTACTTTGAATTTTAGTCCTCCAGACACACGTAAACAACACTGGTGAGGTCGCCCAGTGGGCCAGTGGCCTGGGAACCAGAGGAAGACGCTCCGAGGTGCTGATGCGTCTGCAGACCCGGGCCCAGCTGTCTCTCTCTCTCTCTCTCTCTCTCTCTCTCTCTCTCTCTCTCTCTCTCTCTCTCTCTCTCTCTCTCTCTCTCTCTCTCTCTCTCTCTCCGGCTCAGCCCTGGTTCTGACTGCTGCTGTGACGCTCAACGGTCAGACGGGTGCGAGCGCACTTTCACGTGGGAACCCAGCTGAGGCGCGCAGACAGACAAACGCAGGGGCAGCTAAGTGTGAAACCTCCAAACTGTCACGGAGAAGGGGTTAGAGAATGAGTGGATGAACACAACCCCCCCCTTCTCCTCCTCCCCCCCTTCCTCCATACTTCTACCGCTCGACTCACCCGTCCTACCATCGTCCCTCCCGCCCTCTCGCAGCTACTTTGGTCCCAGAAGCTCCCACAACACCCCCCCCCCCCCCCCCGCCAAAAAAAAAAGCGTCCAGACAGACATGCACACCAGAGACACGCAGACACTTTGCTGCCCCCCCGACCCCCCCCCCCCCCCCCACCCAACACACAGTCACACATGCACACAAACACCTCCGTGCCTCCTGTCAATCAGACAGCAGCGGAGTGTCACGCAGTCACAGACACTGTCGGAGAGAAGGGGAAGACGGAGGAGAAGAAGTGGCCCGTCAGTCACTTTATCACTCGCTGGCCCCTCTGCCCCCCCGAGGAGGGACAAAATAAAAGAATGTGAGGCGAGCAAATGAGAAGGCGAGAGGACAGGAAGGAGGAGTGGAGGGGTTGCAGAGAGAGGTGGCTGCAGAGGAGAGCTTAAGTGTCCCCATTTCTCACTGGCCCAGGGCAACAAAGAGCCGGGCGGGACACTGCACTGGGGTGGCGGTTTCGCCGGGGCCTCCCTTCGATCCCCACCCCCCCACCCCCCCGGCCCGGCCCTCTGAGGTCACCCCTCCGCTGACCCCGCCTCGATTGTTTCCCGTCGCTCTGTCAGCTCTGATTGTTGCTGACTGGTTAAATGGCTGAAAACCAAAATGGATGGATGGGCTGGGGGTGGAAAAAAGTGGAAAAGAAAGAGAAGGAGGGTGAGGATTTTGGGGAAAAAAGGGATGGCAGGGGTGGAAGACGCCCCCTCTTCTTTTCACGGAGAAATCTGACTATTTGACCCAAATAAACAATCTCTCTCCACCAAAAGAAGTGGCAGGAGAGGGAGGAGGAGGAGGAGGGTTCAGAGGGTTTGAGGTTGGAGGTGTCGGGCGAAGATGGGGAGACAGCGCCCCCTGTGAAGTGTAGAAGAGGAAGTTGGGGAGTTTGTTTTGTTTGTTTTGTTTTTCTTCAGGAACTAGGGAACCCTAAGATCTAAACACGGATCTAAACAAGGAACAAGGACTTTGTGTTTTTCAACTGCATCTCAAGAACCGTGAAGATTAGACCAAAGAGTCAGAACCAATGATATCGAGAGACAATAAGAAGGTAGTTTTACTCGTGCTGAAAGGACACCATAGAACAGGTTGAATTCAAAGGCCTCCTGCTTGAGCAACAAGTTAAATGTTGGTATGATACTGGAAGCTGGTGCTTTTGATTTCATTTTTGAGCAGTAATGTTTGTGGTCCCAGCAAAACACCCACTCGACCAATCATGAGTCAGTCTCAGCTGTCAATCACGATGTTTCCCCAGTTTTCATATCAAATTGAAACCAAACTTGCATCAGTTTGAAAGTCAAAGGACAGAAATAGATTTTGAGAAAACATTTTTTTAACATGTTGACCCATGTCCAATTTACTAACGTGGAGGAGGTAGGGTTTATGAACTATACTGCAGCCACCTGCTACAGGGTGAACAAGATGATTTGGCTTCACTTTTCGGGAGTTATCTTTATATCCAGTCAATGTTGGGAACTTGAAAAATCAACTGATGAGACGAAAGGCCGGAAATCACCATCACAACAAAGAAAGGTTGTGAGTATATACGTATAAAACAATGAATTTGATACTTTAATTCATTAATAAGATATTTCAGATTTCAGAAGATAAACTTTATACAACCCCATTAAATGCAATGATTTCAAATAACACGTTTTATCCCTGTATAGTCTGTTACAAGCAACAGATTTCCTGGATAGCACCTGAATGGCCTCACTATCTGACTTGGACCAGATAAGTGTTTAAAGACCTACTGCTGATCAATTATGCAAGCATATCCATTCCCTCCGCTCTCTTCCAATCAAACAGCTGAATAAGCCGCGGTCCGGATAGACCCTTTGCTCTAATTGGACAAATGGCTTGCTTAATTGATCATTGATTGATGATCAATAGCGAACATGTGTTCCTCTTCTTTACAAGGCAGGTGATTGAAAGTGAGCTATAAAATCAGCCAGATAGTTTGACAGGCGCCAATGGGCTTTCATCACCTCACTGTAAGAAGAAGAAAAAAAAAAAGTAGAACATGGGAGAGACGTAGGGAGAGACATGGAGGAAGCTGCCTTTCATTCTGGGAGCTCAGTCGAGATGCTCCGACCCCCGAACTGAACGGAACTGAGGGAATAAAGTGCCTTCAATTCAACTGTGCCACGAGGAAAAGTGACACGAGAGAGAGAGTGAGGGAGTGGGCTTAAAAGTGGTTTCTGCCATGAAGAGAGGGAGGCAGATCAGAGATGAAGGCGGAGGAGAGAGAGAGGACATGCACTCAATTCCGGAGAGCTCCTAAATTTTGGTTCCATCTCCATATGCGTATCACTTATCAGTCAAGACACCTGTTTGATAGTGGGCAAATGTGTGTGTGTGTGTGTGTGTGTGTGTCTGTGAGTGTGTGAGATAGGATGGGGGGGTGTCTCAACGACCGCAGCGTCCCGACAGAATAGGGGGGGACATCATTGTGGATCCTTTTGATGTGCGTCTTTTAGATTCTCTTGAAAGGATCACGGGAGAGAGAGAGAGAGATACAGACGGATAGAAAAAGAGAGAGAGAGAGAGAGAGAGAGAGAGAGAGAGAGAGAGAGAGAGAGAGAGAGAGAGAGAGAGAGAGAGAGAGAGAGAGAGAGAGAGAGAGAGAGAGAGAGAGAGAGAGAGAGAGGAGACACTTCACCCAGGCATCAGTGGGCCTTCACCCTCAGGTACCCATTCCCGCTCTGTTGCCAAGCCAGCTCTATTAAATATGAAACGCTAAGACAAAAGGAGGGAGAGTGAAAAGCGAGTGAGCGGGAGCGGGGGGGCCACAAAGGGCACCACTCGATGCCTTTGAAGAGACACCGAGACCGAGGGGTGTCGTGAGAGCAAGCATACGCACACCTTGCACACACACACACACACACACACATGCACACACCTGCAGCAACCTTCCAAATGATGTGGGTGGATATCCACATTTGCATCTTGTGTTTTATTTTCACGCCACAAAAGGACGATCGTCAGTGAAATTAGACCTGAAAGCCTCGGGTACAGCAGATGATACGTGCGAGTGCTTGGAGTGGTGTTTGTGTTTAAACAACATTAAGACGGCCGAGATTAAAGCCTCTTTAAAGGTCGTGAGAGGATGTGAGACGCGGGAGCAGAGGTCAACCATTTCTTTTGCAGTATATCATTAAACATAAAACACATGAAATAGTTTATTATTCTAAATAATTGTGGGTTGAACCAAATCAAAGCAATGCCTCTGTTGCATCTAATACAATGTAAATGTAAATACTCAAGTAAATTGGTAAGAATCTCAACTCTTTTCTATTTATACGATTCATTTATTACATATAGTAGATTTATCCTTGTGCTACAACTGTGGCTGTGGATGTTCACTAACTTAATATATATAAAGCAAGGACTCACAACAATAAAATGAAAGGACATGCAGTACAACACTTTACGTGAAACGGTTACAGCAGATGATACAGGCGAGTGCTTGGAGTGGTGTCTGTGTTTAAACAACATTAAGACGCCGAGATTAAAACTTTTTTAAAGGTCGTGAGAGGATGTGAGATGCGGGAGCAGAGGTCAACCATTTCTTTTACAGTATATCATTATAAAATATATAAAGTAGTATTCATCTAAATATTTGTGGGTTAAACCAAATCAAAACAATGTCTCTTATACGATGCAAATGTAAATAATCAAGTAAATTGGTAAGAATCTCCACTCCTTTCTATTTATTTGTCTATTTTTACATATAGTAGATTTACCCGTGTGCTACAACTGTGTGGATGTTCACCAACTTAATATATATAAAGCACGGACTCACAACAATAAACTGAACGAACGTGCAGTGCAACACTTTACGTGAAACTGTTAAACTGATCATTGGGTTATTAAAGTCACTGCCTGTTGATTTATACTGGAGAGGTTGTGCTCAGCGGCAGGTCGGGATTTGACCCGGCCACCTCACCACTGCACATCTGTTGATGGACAGACTCTCCACCAGCTGGCACCTCTACAAGCATAATAACAACCAGTTTTATATTTTGGGATTGTAATTTACAAATAGGGTTTATAACACACACCTTTCAGCATAGCAGGGTTATGTATTTCCATTGTAGACCCATCAGTGTAAGACATCACTGCCTGTGTGGCATTAATCCATCAGCCTGAGAGAACAGCGTCACGGTGTGAGAGATGGTTTGTTCATCTTTCACTGACAGTTAAAGGCCAGCATAATAACTTGCTCTTAAATACTGATGATAATTTACATTAATTCTACTAATTACAAAATCCTCGAAAAGGTTGAAGCCAGATTCAGCACGAGGCAAGAAGGTGGAAAATCCCTCATTTTCAAATAAGCAGAGCCGCTAGAGGAGGGAGCATCAATGACACAGACTGATAACTTAGCCTCTGAGCGCATCTTAAACTAAATGACCCCTATCAGACAAACTTCAATGGGCTGTCTTTGGAAAACAATCAGCAATGTGCTCCTCCCTGACCTTTAGCAACTCAGCAGGCTCAGTCCAATCACAGAGTATTGACATTATCCACCACACACCATTTATAACGTCAGCCGCCGCTCGCCTCAAAGGTCCAGTCCAAATACCAGCACAGTCATGTTGTGTTTTGGCCGTGTTGAGTTTGAGGAGGGAGCAGGTGTGTGTGTGTGTGTGTGTGTGTGTGTGTGTGTGTGTGTGTGTGTGTGTGTGTGTGTGTGTGTGTGTGTGTGTGTGTGTGTGTGTGTGTGTTAGTGTGTGTGTGTGGGTGAGGGTGATTCAGGTAATTTTGTGAGTCCACGCTAGGTGATTAGAGAGATGGCTTCAGGTCTATGTCAGCGATGCTTCACATTTTGTGTTTTCAATCTCCTGCCTGAACACACAAATACACGATGAACGCTAAGAATTATGCATATTCCCTTAAGTGCACGTAGATGGACATACACAAAGTTGGACGCACAAAAATCCCATCCTCTACCTCTCGCCTCAACCCCGGCCCTTATGCCACCAAAGGCCGATCTCCAAGAAAGGGTCGGACGCTTTGACGTCTAACTTTAGTCACAAGTTCCTTTTTCTTAACCTCAAGGCTTCGTCAATCCTGCCTCATCGCCCAGTTCTGCCCCAGCTGGCGGTGATCCATCTCGGCGGGCCCAGCCAGGCTCCATTACCCCCAGACGAGCTGTGAAATGGCCATTATGTGTGTGCAGGCATGTGGGGGGGAAATGGGCCTCTGTGTCGGCCGTCAGCCTTCAACAGCCAACAATGGGCCTCATATAAGGAGCTCAATAGCCTGCTCAGGCCACTAAATACAAATACGTTGAAATAGCATTGACTCACCGTTCAGGACAGACGGACAAAAGCAAAGGCAGGACTGCAGTTCGTAGAGATGTTTGAGTTTCACTGGATATGAGGAGGATAACTTTAATATGTTTGCTGACTGAACGGGTTAAAGAGTATGAAGATGATGTGAATCGATTCCGATGAACTTTGCAGTCACCAGATCTCAACCTAGGTTAAAACCTACGGGACACAGCGCTCTTCACAACTGTCACCGAAACAGAGAATGAGGGAACTTCTTTAGAAGAATAGCGTTTACACTATTTGGCCGTCAATTTGTCTTTGTCATTGATTTATTAATGATTAATGCAAATTTTCTGTTTTGTTTTGTAATTTGTCTGTTTTTCAAGCTGCTGGATTACAAAATGAAAACTAGCCTGCGTGGCTTAATCTGTCACATTTACCTGATGATCTTAAGTATGAATGTTAATTATTGTATATTGTCCTTTTTAAATATATCAACGTAGACATTCACTTGTCTTTAAA